>NC_048220.1:53418195-53714027 GCF_002007445.2 Ailuropoda melanoleuca | reverse complement strand
TTTTTAAATATTTTATTTATTTATTTGACAGAGAGAGACAGCGAGAGAGGGAGCACAAGCAGGGGGAGTGGGAGAGGAAGAAGCAGGCTCCCAGCGGAGGAGCCTGATGTGGGGCTCGATCCCAGAATGCTGGGATCACGCCCTGAGCTGAAGGCAGACGCTTAATGACTGAGCCACCCAAGCGCCCCAGGGTGTGGTTTTTCATGGCTTCCAGAGAGTTCAGATCAGACGACCTCCCCAATCTTTGTAATTTTCACATGTCCTAGCTGCCACATAACCCAGCATTCACCTTCTGCCTGCACCTGTGCAGGTGAGAGTCTGTGACTGCGATGCTGCTTACGCCTAGGGTTCTCCCCCCCACGCTCAAAATCCCATCCCAACAGCCTGCTGTTTGGGACCAGGGCTACCACTGGGTTGTATTTGGCTCTATTTATGGACCTTCAAGTCTATTTCATTGAACTTTATGACTATTTGTGTGTCAGTACCACACAGTTTAGTGTATTGTATTTTGATAAAGTGTTTTATCATCAAATAAAGCTTATGTTCTCATCACTTCTCTTTTGGAAAATATTAAGCTTGTTTACTTTAAATTTAACTATGATACTGGGCCTGTATGTGGCGGGGGGGGGAGAGCCAACTCTCCAACCTAGCTCATATGTTGTTCCCAGGTCCCTGTCCTGAGTTTGGTTCTCTTTGCTCCCCAGGCACACTTAGAAGATGGTTTACAGAAATGCGAGCCCACTTCATCCATCCCCCTTTGGCGAGGCCTTCCCTAAAGGCCTCCACAATAGTGTTTCCAAGTCCTAGAGGGATCCACCCTCCTCTGGCCTTGAAGTACTTCTCTTGTTCAAGTTCTCAGAATAAGTTCTGAGGTTTGATGTTTTTCTCCAACTAATGTCAAATAGCAGGCCTGTAATTTTCCCAAATTTAAGAGCATTTTCCCCTGGTTTCCTGGCTGGCTCAGACTTGTGAAAATATTCCCATGTCAACCTTGCTTCCTCCAACATTGTGCAAGACAGTGTGTGGCAAAGCCTTAGAATATAAAACGTTTCTGACATTTTCACTCTGCAACTTGCCAATTTTTCATTTGATTCTTTTTCCTTTTTATAAAGACAAATTAGAAAGCAATCACTCCATAACCTTTGGCTTTATTATTTCTTTATCCTTTGTACTACCCAGTCCTATTTCCCTGTCCATCACTTTTTATTGATTTTGGATGGTTCGGTATTTGCCTTTGTGTTCTGCAAAGGGAACCATTGATTTTGAATAGCTCTAGAAATGTTGGGAGGGTTTGGTGACATAGCCAGTCTTAGTGTTGTCCCTAAAGGCATTAAACATCGTCTTGCAAATGAATTTATTGTCTCAGTCTTTGATGATGGAAATAAAGACTGCTGCCAACTGTTGGCAGAGACCTTCAGAGTTATCATCTGCCTATTCGTGACAACAAGAGCCAGGAGCGACCTGTTGAAAGTCCTACTGAACCCCTGATGTCTTCAGTTTCAACTCTAAAAAATAGGATATGGTGTAATGGATGGAGAATCAGAAGATCTGAGTGTAGTCTTGATGTGCTCTATCTACGTAGAATTTCTTACCAGGCTCTGGAGAAAAAGGGTGCTGAATAACTCATTAATAGGAGGTGGTAGCATATAGACCATTCTAGATTGTCCCTAATTGATAAGAGCTAGGGGTAAAGTGGATAGTGAAGGCTACCTGACCTTTTTACCTTTCTTCCTCACAAATCATCCGCCAGATTTTTACCCAGTTCCTGTAGTACAGCACATGAGAAATTAGTGGCCAAAGGACAAACAGTGGAAAAGAGGGAAGGAAAAAATTCAAGTCATCCTCAGCCTGGAGAACTAGATTACTAAACAGTTGGCAGCTGACTATAAATATGTAGAAAGAATGATGGTGAGGGAGGAGCTCAGCCAATCCTCTAGCCCCAGAGATGATGCCGAGAGGACAATCATAAGGAAGCTTTTGTCTGGGAGCTAAGGTGCTTGCTGCTGGCCTACCTGGATCCTTCCAGGCTGACCTGCCCAGCCAAGTGTCCTCCCTTACTAAGGCTATCGCTGTGAGTGTCTCTGCCTCTGGAGAAGTAAGGAGCTGTTTCTCCATATAAAGTGTTTAGGAACTCATGGTGATGCTTCAAGGTAAAGGAAGTATATCAAAAAAAAGAAATGCACCTGCATTTCTCAGCAGTGTAGAAATTGCATTGGAAATGACTCAGCAATTCTAGATGAAAACTTGAGAGAACATTACTTTGAAAAATTGATTTTTCCGTTGCTGGGGCTGTGGTGCAAAGTGAGACCACCTTCCATGTCCCCCTGAAATCGATAAATTCTACGTTTCTCATAAAAGGGGATAATTTGAGTGGCACCTGAGGAAAGGGCCCACACATATGGTGAGGGGTGAGGAGACAGGTGGCTGAATGGTAGTAAGAGCTGGGATGATGACTCCCAGATTTGTGAGCTGACTCACCAGCCACTCAAGCAAGATTTTGTCCAGAGCAAACCTTTGCAGGGAAAAGGAGAAAATGTCTCATGAACACTCACCCATTTCATCCCAGGCTGAGTCATCCTTACTTTCTTTAGATTCATTCATGCCTTTTACCTTCCTGGGTATTCAGGAGAAGCAGGGGTCCTGAGTCCGACTAGAAATCCGAAATCTTTTTGAGGTCATTTATTTATTCTTGATTTTTGTGTGATGGGTCAGCCTCACACTGACGAGTCACTGCATCTCAGGTGGGCCGTCCAGCCATGTCTGCCTCAGCCAGGGAGGCCCGAGCTCCTCACTAATCACAGGAGTAAGTGGGGGGAGCGGGGGCAGGCATTCTCTCTCCCACATTTGAGCACGTCTGCAGGGGGCTGACAAGAAGCCCTGTGCACACCTCATCCCAATGTATCTTACCCAGCTCTCTCTCCCTAGTGGTGAGGGGATTCATTCACGTTTACTCTTGATGGAGTATGTGGAATCCCATAATCTTATGACATTCATTTCACCTTACTTTCCACACTTTTTGTCTGACTCAATCAGCATGTGAAGTGAAAGAACATGCGAAATGTGACATCTGGGCATAAGCTCAGTTTGGGGGAAAAAAAGCCCATTTTCTTTAATCTGATAAAGGATACCGACCACAAGCCACTAAGAATGAAGAAGTACATAATGGAATATTGCCCAGCAGTAAGAATAAATGAATTATGGTTTGCAATAAAATGGATACATCTTAGAAACAATGGTGAACAAAAAAAGTAACTCCCAGAGTCTCTTCATATAAGAATATAGCAATTTTATAAAGATACAATCTAGCTAAATGAACTATTAGATACATATTTTCATAGCCCATAGGCACAAGACAGCGTGTCAACGTATCAGTTTCCTGTGGCTACAGTAACAAATGATCACAAACCTGGTGACTTAAAACCTCAGTAATCATTGTCTCGCAGTTCTGTGGCCAGAAGTCTGAAATCTATCTCACGAGGCTGAGATGGAGGTGTCAGCAGGGCTGTGCTTCCTTCCCAGGAAAGAATTCAGCACTTCCATCTTCCAGCTTCGGGCGCCTGCCAGCATTCCTTGGCCACATCGCTCCAGTAACTGCCTCCATGGTCCTGTTGCTTTCTCCTCTCCTGTACTCGGGTCTCCCTCTGCGATTTCCTAAGGATTGTATTTAGGCTCACTTGCATGATCCAAGATAATCTTCCCATCTCAAAATCCTTAATTTAATCTCATTTGCTGTGTTTGTCATATAAGGTAACAGTCACAGGTTCCTGAGATTAGCAGATCTTTGGGGTTCATTATTCAGCCTACCACTCTCTTGGTGGGGGAAGCAGAGGGTGGAGTTGGGTTTGATATGCTCTAGTTTTTAAATTGGGTGATGTGTTAACAGGTGTTTGTCGTACTATACTTTGAACTTAAATAGATTATATATATGTGTATATGTATTTTGATATATGTATATCTATACATAGATATGTATAGCTGTGTGTGTGTATATATATGTATATACACACGCACACATACATATACACACATATACATAATACTGCATATTATTTCTTTTTACTTAGAGGGTGAAAAAGGAAGGTAGCAGGATGTTCCTGATCTTTCAAAAAAGAAATAATGCGGTACCAACTGCTGGTGAGGATGTGGAGACGTTGGCTTTCATACACAGCTGGTGGAATTGTAAGATGTTACCATCACTCTGGAAAATAGTATGGCAGTTTCTTACAAAGCTAGACATACTCTTGCTATACGACATAGCAACTGCACTCCTGGAATTTATATCAGAGAAATGAACACGTATGTGCACACAAACCTGGACACAGTATTCACAGTAACTTTATTTGCAACGCCAAACACTGGATGCAGGTAAAAACTTGGATGGACCTCAAAGACATAATGCCAAGGGAAAAAAGCCCATCACAGAGGGTCACATATTGTATGAATCTATTTATATTGCATTCTCAAAATGACAAAATTAAAGAGATGGTGAAGATATTAGTGGTTGCAAGGGATTAGGGATGGGGGTGGGGAAAGAGTGTGACTATATAACAGGGCAGGAGGAAGAGAGGTGGTGGGTGTGACCATAAACAGGTAACAAGAGGGAGACCTTTGCGGTGATGGACTATTCTGGATCTGGATCTTGATCTTGGTGGTCATTTTGGAAGCCTGTGCATGTAATGAAATGGAACAAAACTGTATGCACGCATTGTATCAATGTATAGTTACGAAAGATGTGTGTAACTGTTAGGGGAAACTGGGTAAAGGGAAAGGGTACATGGGAACTCTCTTCTCTAGTCTGTCTTTGTGGCTTCCTGTGAACCTATATTTAAATTCACAAAGCTTAAAAAAGTTTAAAACTGTCAAAAGGAAAAAAAGTGAAAAAGCGAAAAGCTGTGATTGCTTCCTTCCTCCCAAAGTCAGCACAAAACCTAGCTTCCACACTAATATTACCTTTGGTTTTCCCTGAATCAACTTTCATGACAGTTCTGAAGCAGTTCCAAAAAACTTCTAAATCAGAGCACCCACAGTTGTTCAGCGTCATCACTGCGTACCCCATCTCCCTGAGTAACTACTTCTTCTAAGAGTCATCGCTTAAAATGTCCCTCACTCACTTCTGCCTGCCTGTGTCTGTGTGACCTTCCCTAGCTCCCCGCGCCCTGCCTTCTCTGAGCCAGCACCCACCTCATCTTCCTGCGACAGCCTGCTCATCAGTACAGGGAGCAAACACTGGGCTTCTTCCTTATCCTGACCTGCTGCCACTTTCCTCCTCTGCAGCCTGCTCTTTCCTCTCTGTCCAAGCCCGCCTTGCTGTCCTTAATCACAGACACCGACCGCCAGGCAGCAGGTTGAAATATTTTCTGACAAAAGCAGCCCACTGAATTTTATGTATTTTATCTCCTTCTTTTATTTTCATATTTGGATTTCCCTAGCTTGCTGGTCAATAATAATTCCTTGTTTTTCTCTTCTCTTCCTGTAAGTAAAGTCTAGCCGGGATCAAGACTATTGCCTGAACAGGCCGGGACGTTTCAACTTTGAGGGGGCAGGAGGTGGGGGGGAGAGTAAATGGAGGACAGACTTACCGATCAGGAACTCCCGGCTTAGCACACACGGGATCAGAGGATCGGAGTGGAGGGATCTTACAGCCCTGGGACGAGAGCAATTTCAGGCCGTTCTTCCCTTGGTATTTCTGCAAATTCCAGCTAGGAACTAAGGCCTACTGATGGGCTTTCCACTTCCTTCCTGTGAGTTTTCTTTCTTTTTGTCAATTCATGTATCCTATTCTCAAATTTTGCTTCATAATATCCATTTCTTGTTTCATAGACACAATATCTTCTCCCATTTCTTTGAGGATATTAGAATTTTTTTTAACCCGCTCTCTATATTATCTGGATTCCCTCCACATTCTATTCCCCCCCTTGGCATGTTATTTGTATGTTATGTCCTCTGTCCTTCAAGNATATACACACGCACACATACATATACACACATATACATAATACTGCATATTATTTCTTTTTACTTAGAGGGTGAAAAAGGAAGGTAGCAGGATGTTCCTGATCTTTCAAAAAAGAAATAATGCGGTACCAACTGCTGGTGAGGATGTGGAGACGTTGGCTTTCATACACAGCTGGTGGAATTGTAAGATGTTACCATCACTCTGGAAAATAGTATGGCAGTTTCTTACAAAGCTAGACATACTCTTGCTATACGACATAGCAACTGCACTCCTGGAATTTATATCAGAGAAATGAACACGTATGTGCACACAAACCTGGACACAGTATTCACAGTAACTTTATTTGCAACGCCAAACACTGGATGCAGGTAAAAACTTGGATGGACCTCAAAGACATAATGCCAAGGGAAAAAAGCCCATCACAGAGGGTCACATATTGTATGAATCTATTTATATTGCATTCTCAAAATGACAAAATTAAAGAGATGGTGAAGATATTAGTGGTTGCAAGGGATTAGGGATGGGGGTGGGGAAAGAGTGTGACTATATAACAGGGCAGGAGGAAGAGAGGTGGTGGGTGTGACCATAAACAGGTAACAAGAGGGAGACCTTTGCGGTGATGGACTATTCTGGATCTGGATCTTGATCTTGGTGGTCATTTTGGAAGCCTGTGCATGTAATGAAATGGAACAAAACTGTATGCACGCATTGTATCAATGTATAGTTACGAAAGATGTGTGTAACTGTTAGGGGAAACTGGGTAAAGGGAAAGGGTACATGGGAACTCTCTTCTCTAGTCTGTCTTTGTGGCTTCCTGTGAACCTATATTTAAATTCACAAAGCTTAAAAAAGTTTAAAACTGTCAAAAGGAAAAAAAGTGAAAAAGCGAAAAGCTGTGATTGCTTCCTTCCTCCCAAAGTCAGCACAAAACCTAGCTTCCACACTAATATTACCTTTGGTTTTCCCTGAATCAACTTTCATGACAGTTCTGAAGCAGTTCCAAAAAACTTCTAAATCAGAGCACCCACAGTTGTTCAGCGTCATCACTGCGTACCCCATCTCCCTGAGTAACTACTTCTTCTAAGAGTCATCGCTTAAAATGTCCCTCACTCACTTCTGCCTGCCTGTGTCTGTGTGACCTTCCCTAGCTCCCCGCGCCCTGCCTTCTCTGAGCCAGCACCCACCTCATCTTCCTGCGACAGCCTGCTCATCAGTACAGGGAGCAAACACTGGGCTTCTTCCTTATCCTGACCTGCTGCCACTTTCCTCCTCTGCAGCCTGCTCTTTCCTCTCTGTCCAAGCCCGCCTTGCTGTCCTTAATCACAGACACCGACCGCCAGGCAGCAGGTTGAAATATTTTCTGACAAAAGCAGCCCACTGAATTTTATGTATTTTATCTCCTTCTTTTATTTTCATATTTGGATTTCCCTAGCTTGCTGGTCAATAATAATTCCTTGTTTTTCTCTTCTCTTCCTGTAAGTAAAGTCTAGCCGGGATCAAGACTATTGCCTGAACAGGCCAGGACGTTTCAACTTTGAGGGGGCAGGAGGTGGGGGGGAGAGTAAATGGAGGACAGACTTACCGATCAGGAACTCCCGGCTTAGCACACACGGGATCAGAGGATCGGAGTGGAGGGATCTTACAGCCCTGGGACGAGAGCAATTTCAGGCCGTTCTTCCCTTGGTATTTCTGCAAATTCCAGCTAGGAACTAAGGCCTACTGATGGGCTTTCCACTTCCTTCCTGTGAGTTTTCTTTCTTTTTGTCAATTCATGTATCCTATTCTCAAATTTTGCTTCATAATATCCATTTCTTGTTTCATAGACACAATATCTTCTCCCATTTCTTTGAGGATATTAGAATTTTTTTTAACCCGCTCTCTATATTATCTGGATTCCCTCCACATTCTATTCCCCCCCTTGGCATGTTATTTGTATGTTATGTCCTCTGTCCTTCAAGCTGGAGGCTTTCCTCAAATATCTGGTGGTCCCTAGCTGAATGATCAAATCCAAGATATTATACATAGGTCACATTAAAAGACATACGATTGGTAGGCTCTGCTTTAAGGGGATCGAGTGGTAAGCTGGCCTTTTAGTTGGGGGTCCTAAAAGGTCACGATCTGTAGAACTTTTTTGGGAATCTTTAAGTATTTTTCAGAGAAGAAGACTCTCATCTCCTGTCTGTGTTTCACAATCCTGGCTACTCTTGTTTTGAAAACCAGGAGGGATAGGGGCTGAAGGATTCTCCACTTAGTAGGCATATCTTCACTTAACCTCCTCGTTTTCAATAGAGCATCCCCTGCCCATCCTCTCCTAAAATCTAAGATGTGCCAATATTGCAGAATGAGGATGCTCTTATGTTCAAATTTCCAGAGAATAAACATCTAGTTGCCAAACTAGATGGGAAGGAGGTAGCTGCCTACTGGGTGGGGGAGGGGGAAAGACGGGGGGGGGGGTTAATTTCTCTTTGCCTTTACTCCAATTCTTGTGAACATTTGGGCATCCTTATAGCCATTTAGGGAAAATTGCATCCCAGCCTCCCACAGCTCTTTGATACTGCTGTTCCCTTCACTGTCCTGGATGAGACACAGTGTGCTCTGTACATTGTGCATGGCAGGCAAGAGTCGGGTCCAGTTGTTCTCCTTGCTGTTTTGGAATGTACTCTGCCATCAGTTTGTTTTGTGATACATATTCTAAGCTTGGGTATTCAGGGTGGGATTGGAGCAAACATCGTGTAATGTCACAACTTCCCAGGAAAAACAAAATCATAAGCCCTTGGAGTTTTCATCTCGAAGGCTAAGGGGTTGGCTGCCTAGAGACAGTAAATGTTTTCACTAAAACTCAAAAGAACGATCTTTTTGCGAGCACAAGACTGGGTTCTCTACCTCCTCTATGAGCCATAAAACTGCTCAAGGTGAAAAGGACTTCAAGAGTTGTTCAATCCAACCACTCGCACCATGCTTCGAGCTCCCACTCCGTCATCCCCCACTCCCCAGAAAGGAGGGTTGTAACCAGGCTTGGACACCTCTGGCGACGGGCATTTACTCTTCCTTTAGGCAACCTCTTCACCCTTCACAGCTTAAGTATTCTTATTTCTATCATCTGTGGCTTATTGAACACCAGTTATGGGTCCAGCTCTCTGCTAAGAGCTTTACAAACATCTCATGTAATCCTCACCACAGCCCTGGAACTATTATTATTCCCATTTTACAATTCAAAAACTCAGAGAGATGAAGTGCTTGCCCAACATCCCACACCTGGTGAGTGCCAGGGGCAGCAGATGAATAGTGGTCCATCTGGCTGTAACTCCTCATTCTTTCTACTTATTCTGCCTTTTGTCCAGCCCACAATGCCCCTTCTCTGTAGCCTTCACCTGCTGGAGCTAGTTCTGTCTCTTGGGAGCATAGAGGGAAAAGCCGAACCTCTCTTCCACATGAGCACTCTTCAGCTATTTCAAGATATTTATCTGATGTCCTCTCCACTCCAGGCTAAAGCCTTAAAAAAAAAAAAAAAAAAAAGGGAAAAAAAAANAAAAAAAAAAGGCAAAGCAAAGGGGAAGAAGATCCCTATCTGTTTTAAAGGTATTAAGTGTACTTCTCCCTTCAGTTTCCAAGTTCTTTTCCCGCTTACAGCACTGTAGGACCGCTGGCTTAGCCTCATAAAAGGACAAACACGGAATCTCTTCAGTGTGTGATTGGAAGCTGCGGCCCAGAGAACGGCTATGACTCTGCACCTAACCCACCTCTGTGAAGGACCCAGGTCAGGTGGGCCCGTGCGAGCTGCGGGCGTCCAGTACACCCGCCCCTGACGTTATACCACTCTTAATGGGGTTCCTGTAGGAGGAGACCCAGCTGAGTCCTGGGGCAGGATTAATTGCTTAATAAAAGCACTCTTAAATAGACTTTGTTTTGTACCCTTATAGCAGCTTAAAGAGATAGGATTCACAATGAGCAAATGCCCTTATAAATTCCACCAGTAGCTTGGCTCCTTGGTTACAAGTAGGTTTGTTTTACAGTGTCATCGCCCAAATTTTCCTGATCATAACCCCCCTGGGGAGTTGATTTAAACCACAGAGTCCTGGATCCCACTCCAGACCTTCTAGGTCAAAAATCTTTTTGTGTGTGTGTGGGGGGGGGCCCTGCAGTTTAATAACCCTCTCCAAGGGATTCTCATCATCACCCAAATTTGGAAAACACCATTTTGAGGAGTTCATTGCCCACAACTTTATTCCTTGTCTTTAAAAATTGGAGTAGAGACAGAGCTAAAAGAAGATTGTGATGGGTAATTTCATGTATCAACTTGGCTGGGCCACTGTGCTCAGATATGTGGTCCAACATTGTTCTGGATATTTCTGTGGGGTTGTTTTTGGATGAGATTAGTATTTAAATCAGTGAACTTTGAGGAAAGCAGATTGCTCTCCTTAACATGGGTGAGCCTCATCCAATCAGTTGAAGGCTTACCTAGAACAAAAAGGCTGACCTCCCCCAAGCAAGAGTAAAGTCTTCAGCAGACAGCTTTGGATTTACACTGCGGCCCTGGCTTTTCCTTGAGGGGCATGCATAGAATGTTTGAGAAGAGGAGAAATTAAGAGAATTGTAGTATTCTTCTGAAGGGATGAGGGGTGTTGAATGCTAACTGCCGCTTTATGAGGGAACAAAAACGCTCTGATGACCTTGTTGTAACCCTGCTGTGACAACAGCCCATAATCAAATAACTTTGGAAAGGAACAGGGGCAGAGCTGAGCCAGAGCTGGGCCTACTTTTTTTTTTTTTTAAGATTTTATTTATTTATTTGACAGAGATAGAGACAGCCAACGAGAGAGGGAACACAAGCAGGGGGAGTGGGAGAGGAAGAAGCAGGCTCATGGTGGAGGAGCCTGATGTGGGGCTCGATCCCACAACGCTGGGATCACGCCCTGAGCCGAAGGCAGACGCCCAACCGCTGTGCCACCCAGGCGCCCCTGGGCCTACTTTTAATGCTAGATTTGTGTTTAAGTAAAAGTAACTGAGGTGTAATTTATACACAATAAAACCACCCTCTTAAAGTAGAATGTTGGATGAGTTTTGGCAAATGTATAAACTCACATAACCGCTGTAACCAGCAAGATGCAGGGTATTTCCATTACCTCAAAAGTTCCCCGAATCCCTTCTTAGTCAATTCCCTCTGCCCCTCCCGGTGCCCCCCACCCCAAACCACTGATCTGTTTTCTGTCAATATAGTTTTGAACTTTCTAAAATTCCATGTAAAAGGAATCCCATGGAACGTAGCTTTTTGTGTCTGGCTTCTTTTACTCAGCATAATGCTTTTGAGGTCTGTCCAATACCACTGCATCTATCAGTAGCTTTTCTTTCTCTCACTGAGTATTATTCCATCGTGTGGCCGGACCACAGGCTATCCACGTACCAGTCAATAGGCATTTGGGTTGTTTCCAGTTTGGGGCTATTATGATTCATGCTGCTGTGAAGATTCCCATTCAGGTCTTAGCACAGACATGTATTTTCATTTCGCGTGGATAAATATCTAGGACTGGGATTGTTATATGCTGCGCATATGTGTACTTTTATTGACCAACTGTCTTTCAAAGAGGCTGTTCATCTGCATTTGCATCAGCAATGGGGTGCTGGATTTTTTTTGACAAAGACCATTCATCTTTGATTTGGATTGAATTGGCCTTTATTTTGTGTCATCTGCAGGGACAGAGAATTAGCCTTGTATAAAGCCCCGCTTAAGAGTGCTGGAGTGACCGATTCGATAGTATTGCTTTTCTGCAATTCAGGAAAAGTCACTAGGTCTCTCTAAGCCTATCTCTCCCATTTGTAAAATGGGCTAATAATGATGACTCTCTGCTTAGGAATGTTGTAGGGATTAATTGAGATAAAACATACAAATGCTTAATACAGAACCTGGTACATAATAAATGATTATAAATAACAGTTGGCCCTTGAGAACACAGAGGTGGGTCTGCAGAACCTGCCCACCCATGCAGTCAAACATCCACAAATGCCCTGATTCCCTAAAACTTAACTATTAATAGCCTGTCCTTGATGGGAAGCCTTACTGATAACATAAACAGTTAACACATATTTTGCATGTTGTGTGTATTATATACTGTATTCTTACAAGAGAGTAAGCTGGAAAAAAGAATGTTGTTAAGAAAATCATAAGGAAGAGAAAATACATTTACAGCACTGTATGTATATTATTGAAACGAATCTACGTATAAGTAGGCCAGCAGAGTTGAAACGCATGTCGTTCAAGGGACAACCATACTGTTACTCTTCCAAGTACCTTCTTTGGAAAAGCAAACTGCAGTAGGGTTTAGCCATATGAGAATATATATACCACAGCCTTTACTTCTTTGGGGTTTCTTTTGGGTAATAATTTAGAACTCAAGAGAGCCAAGGAAACTGTAAAGGATATTTTGTCACTGAAAAAAGGTATCTGTAGTTATTTGAAAAGATCAGCCAGAAGTCTTTTTACATCCTTTCTATACTTTCTGCCCTCAGTTTCCTAATCTGTAAAACAGGGGTAATAATTCTTGCTCTGCCTCTCTCACAGGTTTGATGTGAAGCTCCGGAAAATGTGAATGTTATAACCTGCACGGTGTTGTATACATATTTGCCACCAATGAAAGTTTTAGAGAACTTTTATAAGAGACAATTTACTTAGAAATTATCAGATAATGGCATCCTTTACAAAACTTAATTTTCTACCGTTACATAGGAAAAAATAAACTGATAGTTCGTGGAAATTGCTACAAAATGCTATGAAAATAAAAGATGTAAGAAAGTGATACGGAGGGGCACCTGTCTGGCTCTGTTGGTGGGGCACATGACTCTTGGTTTTGAGGTTGTGAGTTCGAGCCCCACATGCGGTGCCGAGAGTACTTAAAAATAAAATCTTTTTAAAAAAAGAAGAAGAAGAAAGAAATTGATACCGAGAATACCAAACTACTGCCCAGGTCTCAAACCAGCACTAATGTACCTCCATTATAGAAAGCAGCACACTCCTGGTACCCTTCACACCCTCAGCAGGTTAACGCGCTGAATTCACGGCCGTATTTCAGTAGCTACCGGGGAGCAGTGTGTCCGTGTGTGTGCAAAAACATCGGCTTTCAGTCGCTTACTTAGACGACGCTCGAGTTTGAACCCTGTCACTTGGAATCCTTTTGGAAACCCTATCAATCGAATGAAAAAGGCTGTTTGCACAATGGCATTTTTGACAGCACCGGGAACATTTTAATAATAAATAAATTATTTAGTTCTCCATTGTTACCATGTGGGGGAATAGAATATAAAGCACAACTTTGCATTTGGGAACAGAGGGGTTGTGTGTGTTCAGAACGGAAAAGAATGAGTATGTCTTCCACCGCATAGGCACTCCCAGGCACTCAGGCTGAGCTTGTAAGTCACCTCTGGGGTTTGGTCCTACCTGTCTTAAGCAAGAAGTCTATTCTACCTCAACTATCCACAGGAAGAGGAGATAGTGGAGGAAAGCTTTGACCCTTAGACTCGTCTAGTTGATGTGGATTCCCAAATGTATGCACTTAGCATTTCTCATTGAATAAGTCACTTGTCTACTAACTAAAGTCAGAGCAGTTATCATAATCTTTTTAAAACTCAGAACTCAAGGAATTGCGTTTTGAATGTGCTAATGGGTAAATGTGTTCATACCATTATTTTTTTCACATACATTTTTAGTGGGGACATGCTGATATCTCCTGCACACACTGAAATGGTTATGTGTGGCCAGACATATAGAACACATGATTTACTCAGAACCCAGCCTGAAATGCCATGAGTCAAAAGCATTCACTGAGCTCCCATCCACCTCTGGGCAGTCGCGCTCACCAACAGGATCATAGTTCCTTCTCATGATCATTCCGTGATAGGTATTACATATCTTTAGTTTTACAGATGAGGAGACCAGAAAGGTAAAATAACTCGCCCCACATTTCCCAGCTAATACACAGGAGAAATAGAATTGAAGTTGAGGTCCTGCTATATGGCTGTTGCCAGGTAACAGATGTATAACCCCAAAGAAGTCTGGTAATATTGTATTTTCATCTGTGACCCCAAGGAAAATGGCTGGAATACCTCAATTGTTCTCCAAGGAAATTAACCTCAAAATTTGGGGCATGCATGTGAAATATCACTAATTTCCTTAATAACTTGATAAATGTCTTTAATCCCTAAGTTTCCTAGTATTTCTTTTTTTTTTTTTAAAGATTTGATTTTATTCATTTGAGAGAGAGACAGACAGAGAGAGCACAAGCAGGGGGAAAGGGAGAAGCAGACTCCCCACTGAGCAGGGATCCTGATGCAGGGCTTGATCCCAAGACCCAGAGATCACGACTTGAGCTGAAGGCAGGCGCTCAACCATCTGAGCCACCCAGGCGCCCCTTTCCTAATATTTCTTAAATTTATTTCTAGTTCTAACCTGGACTAGCTCTTGGGATAATAAGTGCCTTAAGTTTACTACCAGTTGTGTTATTCATTATTGCTTTTATATACATCTAAAACATTTTTCAAACTTTAGTGGGTATTCCCCATTTGTCATGTTCTGAGTTTAGGGGTGCACATTCTTTCCCTAGCTTCACTTTCAGAATTTCATAGAATTTACTCCTATCTTCCTCCTTAATTAAGAATACTCAATTTCTAGGGCGCCTGTGAGGCTCAGTCAATTAAGCGTCTGTCTTCAGCTCAGGTCATGATCTCAGGGTCCTGGGATCGAGCTCTGTGTTGGGCTCCCTGCTCAGTGGAGAGCGAGTTCTCTCTCTCCCTCTGTCCCTCCCCCCTGCTCTGCTCTTGCTGGCTCTCTTGCTCCCTCAGATGAATAAATAAAAAAATCTTAAAGAGAAAATACCCAATTTCTGAGTCTCAGTCTGTTTTCCCTCGTAGGCAAGACTCTTCATTACAGAAGTTAAGTCTGAACATTTTGCAGATGAAAGAAAAGGTAAAACCTATCCTCTGTGGCTGCCCTCACAGGCTTCCCCTTGGTTGGACACTGTCTCCTCTCCCCTCTGTCCTGCAGGTCTGCCTTTAGATACCTGCTCCTCTCTCTCTTGACTCCAGAAACCGATAACCAACTAGGCAGCAGGTTCTTTCTTGCCTTTCAGTATTAATGACTGTTAAAGGGCCAGATATCCCCTACCTTTCCAATGAGAGCTAACATTTTCGTCTCAGAAAGCTCTATTTTAAAATTTTTTATATTAAACAAATTTTATATTATATTAAAACACTCTTTGGAGTGAAACCAAGCAAAGGACATGGCCAGGAGAGAATGACCCCTTTATCTAGCACTCGGGAGTTCGCAAATGTACCAGGGCACCAGGAACACCTGCAGAATCCAGGGCTTAACCCAGACCTGATGAGTGAGGATCTCTGGAGAGGAGTGCAGGAATCTTCTATTGAACTGGTCTCCCTGAGAATGATTCTGATGCAAGTGGTCAGAGACCTTGCAACGATGTGATGCAATCAGTCAGACCGTGCTCTTCTGGAAAGATCCAGTGCCCCTGATCTAAAACTAAGGGTTTTTTTAATGACCTCTTACTTGCCATAGAAAATCCTACTTAAAACTATGAGGAGTCTTAGAGGCCCTTCTTCTGAAAAGTCGAAAATAAAAAACAGATAGAAATACTCACCCATCTAATCAAATAAACGCTGCATGAAAGGATAGTGGCGGCTGTTCTGTCTTCTGCCCCATGATTTGGAGAGAGCGTTTTATTCTTCTCCATAAAGTAGCAGGAAAAGATTGGATGATTTGAAATCTGTGGGCTCCTCCTCTGTGGGCCCTCTTGAGAACAAATACAAAACCTTTGGTTTGGGGCCCAACTGACAAATGTTTAAATGTCCACATGCACCATCAGATAATCTCCAGAATGCCTCTCCCCTGGCCTAACTCAATTCAGATAACTGTGTTTGTCTGTGAGAAACCCTCAGAGAAAACATTCAGGCCAAATGATCTCATGCCTGGATTTTGCAAAACCATATGTGCACAAGACCAGAATTTATATCTTCCTCAAGTAGGTGCCATTCCCAAATCCAGCCCCAGGATTTCTCCAGCAATGTGGCTGTGTGGCCGCGTCTGAGTCATTTCGTAGGCCGGCAGACCCCTGGCCACCACACGGGCCACATGAGGAAGCCATTCTGTACTATTTCTAGAAGTGGCATCTTTTAAAATGATTTTACACCTATCTCATCCATTTTGCTATCCCAGATGTTTTTTAAAAGGAGGGTCCGCTTGACCAAAAGTGATGTTTTCTTCTTCCTCAAAATAATTTAGATTTTTTGATTGTGTCCAACCAAGAGAAAAATCAAAGGTGCCCCATGGGGGTTACACCTGACACTCCCTGGGGACGCTGAGCTCATCTCTTGGAACAAAATGCTGCAGATTCGTTTGCTGACTTGGGGTATTAGCTACCTTTGGGCCCCTGTTTGGGGGGGATGTACGGAGGACTCGGGTCTACCTCTTCTTTTCCAGGGAGATTGAAGAGGCAGGAAAAGTTGTTCTGGATTGAACCTCTGGCCGCAAACAACTCATTGTAACACTTTTTGGTGCTTGAATTTATTAGACTACATTTTGTGGTTGCAAAGCTCTAACATGATTTTCCTGGTTGTCACTACCAAAAGGGCCACCCCTCCACATGGTATCTGTGATCTATCCATGCATTTTCATTTTCGTATTAAGGAGAAGAGTTAGGGACGGTTCCTCTTTGGGGAAGAGGCTGCAGTTTTCAGGCAGGCATACTTAAAAAAGTATACTGGAGGCTGGTATGGCCTCCTGGAGGGGGGCACACTCAATCTAGGGACTAGAGGGTGATACCTCTGAGCCCGAACTTCCCCCACACATTGCCTGTTTCACGTACCTCCTTGGGCATTGTTACAAGGTCTGAAATCCCACCGGAAGTGTATTTGAGTTGACAGGTTTCCTCTTTAAGAGGTCAGATAAGAATGGGTTGGGGCCTAGAATACTCTTCCTGTGGCTCTTGTGACCTTACTCACCTGGTTCTATAAAAATCAGGTAACACCTCTTGCAGAATGCTTTTCCCTTCTTGAATCATTGGCCCTTCTATGTGCCCTGATAGGCTAAGGCTGTGGCGTCAAAATTGCTGGGGCTTAGTCTTCTCTGTGGGCCTCCCTGAAGGTAGGGACTGTGTGTTAGTCATCATTTTGTCTCCACTGGGCCCAACACACAGTCGTTACTCTAGAAATAGTAGCTGAATGAGTCCCCGGATCGTCACCTGTAAAATGGGGATGACACCGGAAATTATGCCTTTCTCGGGGTGTCTGTGAGCATGAGATGAGATCATTTATATCACAATGTTACTAAACTGTAAAGCACTATGCAAATGGAAGTCATTATAATAACTTGCCAGGAGGTAGGAGGGAAGCCTCAAAGAGGTATAGAAACCCCACCACTTTGAATATTTTCCTGAGGCCCGTTCTAAGTGATTGCACCTAGAAAAGGCTATGAGCAGGACTTGGCTCTGTCTTTATACCAAGATCCTTTGCCCTGTGTGCATTTGAAAGGACTTAATCCCAAAGGTGTTCCCAGAACTCACCTTCTTTTTTTTTTTTTTTTTTTTTTTTAGATTTTATTTATTTATTTGACAGAGATAGAGACAGCCAGCGAGAGAGGGAACACAAGCAGGGGGAGTGGGAGAGGAAGAAGCAGGCTCATAGCGGAGGAGCCTGATGTGGGGCTTGATCCCAGAACGCCGGGATCACGCCCTGAGCTGAAGGCAGACGCTTAACCGCTGTGCCACCCAGGCGCCCCCCAGAACTCATCTTCTTATAGAATAACCAGAGGCTGGAAAATCAGATGTTACTTCTCACCGGATCTGTTTGATAACTAGTTCAGTTGGTAATTGCATTAATTATTAAAGTGAAGAGCCTCAGGTTGAAAGAAGCAAGAATTTGCTCATTAATCATGTGGACCATGATACATTGGGAGCTTGGAGAGAATCGTAGAAGACATGCCACCCACATCCCCTCCTTAGGGAACTTGCCTCCCCTCCCGGCCCTTTCTGGCCACAGCTTTCTAAGGCCATTTCATGATTGGGGCATGCCTTTCTGGAGACCGCATTTCTGTTTGAGAGAAGGAGGGATTCATAGGAAATCTGGCTTGTGGTCATGATGTCGATGTAAAACCCCATGCTGTACTCCCAGACTTGGATAGTATATATCTTCACATTTCAAGGCTGCCCAGAGTCCTCCACTCTGTGATTATGTTTTTACTACTTTTGCAGATAGATCGTCAGAGGTCCTCCTCTTAGACCCATAAGGTCCTAGGTTCCTGAGTTGTACTCATGATTTCTTTTCCTTTGCTTGTCCTTAATCTTGTTTTTCTTCTTTTTCCAAGTATTATATCATTTTTCACTTTTGCTTTTCTTTCTACCAACTTCTTCCTTGCTTTTTAGAAAATGTCCTTTCCAATTTTTTCCATTTTTAAAAATAGCCGGTCCTCTGAAATCTGCAACCTGGGAGAAAAAAAGGTAATGTTCTCCTTTCCCGAGTATTTACCTTGCTTGCTTTTTGGCACAATCGTCACACCATTGTGGTATTTCAGGCCCACCACATCTTAGGGCAATAAGGTGAAAATTTTAAAAGAACTGTAACCTTGGGGCCATTTGCAAAGTGTTCATTCTGTAAATACAAATGTCACCTTATGTCACATTCCCATTTGTTGTTCATTTAAATGATAAATATACTCAGTTTATTGCTCTGATCTTGTACAGGCTGAACTTAGGATCTGCCTAGATATTTCTGGTCCTTTTCCAAGTCTATACAATTTCTGGTGGTTGTCTCCTTGCAGCTCTTCACTATGATCCAAAGTTCTTTATTGGTGAAACTGTATATTATGCGGGGAGATTGGTGGTTTTCTTTTTGGCTACTTCTTTACTTTCATAAATAAAAAATAAGCAATGCAATACTCTTTGGCAGTAGGTAATCAAATATATCCATCCTTTCTTTAATCAAAAGCTCAGTGAGGGCCTATCATGGGCCAGGCACTGGGCTTGATCCTGGGGGTGCAGTGATGACAATCATAGAAACAGAGAAAGCAGTGCGCCTGCTCTCATGGTGCATGTAGTCTAGCACATGTATCGCAGAGAGAGGTAATTGTAGGGCTAAGGTGCAGCCCCTAGGGGCCCAGTTTAACATTAATCTCAAGAAAAGAACTGCATCAGGGGTGCCTGGGTGGCTCAGTCAATTAAGTGGCTGCCTTCAGCTCAGGTCATGATCCTGGCGTCCTGGGATCAAGCCCCGCATTGGGTTCCCTGTTCAGTGGGGAATCTCTTCTCCCTTTCCCTCTGCCCACCCCCTGCTCATGCTCTCTCACTCTCAAATTAAAAAAAAAAAATAAGTAAAGGACTGCATTATTCAGAGACTTACATAGAAAATATTTTATTACAACCTTCTGAGTGTGATTCTTGACATCGCTGTTGAAGTTAAGACTATTTTTTTTCTCTTTCTTAGCACAATGCAGACATTTCCTCCAGCGTTTCCCTACTGAGAATTCTCCATATATTTCAGTAGCGTAGCTATCAAGCTGCCCTTTCCTATTGTTCTATTTCACCATTTACTATGAAAGGTCTTATTCGTCAGGAGTTCTTACAGAGCTTGTGGATGTAGTCAAGCATCTAACTTGTCCCTAGGAAGGTTTCTTGACTCTAGAGAGAATAGAGCACTAGGATTCATCCTGAATAATAGTGGCCAGGACTTGAAAAAGATATTTTTAATTTTTAGAGGGAAAAAGACTATGTTCTGTAAGTGTAACATGCATTTTCTTTTGGATAATGTATTTGCTAATTTGGGCCACTAGGTTAAAGGAGAGCAAAATCCCTACGTAATATATTTTCCTCCAGCAATTTTTCATACAGCCCCAAATCATGCCAGGTTTTGTGCAGCATTTGGAAGAAATGCAATGCCTGACATTATACAAATGAAAGGTGTCATTATTTATAAGCTGTGCTGTTGTTACAGTCCTGGTTTACTAACAGCCTTTTGCTGAGGGTACCAGCTGACTCTATACGTTCAAGCACTTAATAGAACCTGGAACCCTACAGTGTTACAGCTTAGCCTCCATGACCTGTTTGAACACTCCCACCCCGTTACTTCTTGGGGAAGCTTAACAGTATGTACAACAAGCCTAAAGCTTCTACAAAGTGACAGTCTTTGGGTCTTTGAAGGCAGCTACTCTGTAAATCAAAAACTAAGAATTCCTTATATGCTATCCTGGTTGCCTACTTTGTGTTCCAAGTCCTACGTTTGTTCCTTTGCTATATCTCTTAAGTTGTTCCCTTCTTTTCTACCACTTTTACCTGCCTGCCTATGAAAACTACCTCTCCCTAGACACGATCAGATGGCTGAAATTTTGGGAAATGCAACATCAGACTCCTTTTTATGATTGTCTTTTAGAGGACATGGGAATAAAGCAATGGACATAATCACTGCCGATCATCCTGGGACAGGATTCAACATGACATCTATTTTTAACTTTGCGTGCAATTGCAAAAAAGACCAGGACTAACACTTTTGGACACAGGAAAATAATGTACCTCCTTCAAGTCTGAGAAGAGAGAGAATTCTAGGCAGAGCAAGAGCTTACTATAAAAACACTTTTGTATCTCTTAGGACCTCTCCCCCCCCTCCTTCAAAAACCATGAATGGCTCCCTATTGCTTAAAATATAGAATCTAAACTTGTGAGCTGCCTTTCAAGCACTAATCTATACCACCTAAATGAGTCTATTTCTTGCCTGTCCTACCCAAAATAAAAAGTTCTGTGCTTTCCTGCTTTTCCTCTTTGTTTACAGCTGTTTCCTCTATCTGATATGCTTTACTTCTCCCTGCCTTGCCCAAACCAACAATTCTCAACAGTGATCACCTAACTCAGTCACCCATGAAACAAGAAGAAGAAAGAGGAGAAGGAGTAGGAGGGGGAGCAGGGGGGAGAATTCATCAACTAGATCTGACCTCAGACCTACATATCACAACTCTGGGCCTAGAGTCCAGCACATCTGTTTCTTTAAAATGCATTGAGGAAAAAAAATAAATAAATAAAATTTAAATTAAATGCATTTAGAACCACGGGCCTGCCTAATCCACTAATGATCAATTCAACATCCTGCCTCTTCTGGGAAGTCTTCCCTGACCCCGCCAGGGAAGAAAGTCCTTCCTGCTTGCCTTTCTGAGTATATTCGCTGGCTTCTAACACTTTAGCCTTATCTGGCCCTAAGTTAGCTCAGAAGCTCTTTGACACCGAAGCCAAGTCTTCTAACTTTCTATTCTCTGGCCACGAGCACAGTGCCTTGCCCACAGTAATCTTCATAAATACTTACCAATTATTTGCCCCAAGCTGGAGGGGCAGGTGTGACTAGAAACAGAGCTGGAGCACGGGATGGAAGAAAACCAATGCTGGGAATCCAAGGCCAGACGTGGGGCAACAGTGAGTTTGCTAACACTTTATATCTGTAAGCAGAGGTGAGCTGTGTGAGCGCAGAGCTCTCTCCAGCCCAGCTGAGCCGAGAGCAGGGTGCCGCACGTGAAAGTCCGTGATGGTGCAGAGGAATCCATACCAGCCGCGCTGCAGGGGCCCGGGGAAACCGCCTTCAATGGGGGAGAGAGGTGAACCTCTGGCCCAGGCTCTCCAGGGTGCGAGGGTATTAAAGGAGAGATACTAGACTCGGCTAGAGGGCTGGAAGTGAGGTGAAATAGAGGAAAGGAACAGATAAACTTCTTGAGCCATGTTTTCAACACTTTTGAATTGCTTGAGTCCCCGGCTTATATATTAATTGACTCCTCCGTTCCCTTGCCTGATTCCCAAAGTAGGTAGGCACTTGCAAATGGCTGAGCGTCTGAGCTGGGCTGCAGTAAAGGACACAAACAGAGGGATTGACTGCCAGGGACCCAGTCTGCTGAGAACCACTTGTTCTCCTACCCAAGTCCTACATTCTGAGGACTAGCCTGGGGCAGCCAGCCGGGCAGGAGCTTTTGAAAAGTTCCCCAAAGAAAACCCTACAAAGGAGCCTTCTGTTTAGCAATTGCCCAGGGTGCCTGTTTCATCACAGACCCTCCCATTTCTGTGATTCCACAAGTGATAGATATTTTCTAAACAGAGGAACTAGATCTTACAGATAACACATTTATTGAAACATTCCCTCCCTACCACAGCTGAAAAAGTCCTCCACCAGAACACTTGATTCGAAACAAATTAAGAAAACAGTCCGCTGGCCCCGAGGTGTCCCTCTCCCTTGATGGGTGGGTCTTGGAGTAATGGAGACTCCCCAGGCTTCACCACTCAGTGATCTCGGGGCATGAGGAAGGAAATTACTCCAATGCCAGCCCCTGTGCCTCTCTTCTTCCCCTGAAAACCCTTGGTCCCCAAACCTCTCCCCTCAGTTTGCTAACACTTGCTCTGTTGTGTTGGGGGCAGGGGCTTATAACCGGAGCCTAAGACACAGCAACCATTTCCTGTGTGCCTACTGGGAGCAGGCCCTGTGGCTCTGCCTTGAGCTCATTCAAACGTCAAACCAGACGACCCTGTCAGATCAGTTTTATAAGACTGATTTAGAGGGTAGAAAAACAAAGCCCTGGGAGAAGTTGAACAAGGTGTCCCCTGAGATTTGGGGGCTGCCACCCCACGGCTGTCTGATTCTAGTTAATAATAATGGTAACAATTAACATGTATTAAACATTCAATACTTGTCAAGCATTGTTTCTTGTATTTTTACTGAGATGTAATTGACACATAACATTGTGTAACTTTAAGGTGTATTGTGCGCTGATTTTTACATTTATATGTTGCAATATGATTACCACCATAGCTTAGATAATGCCTCTATCAGTGTCACATAATTATCTCGTGTGTGTGTGCGTGTGTGTGTGTGTGTTGGGAACAATTAAGGTCTGACCTTTTAGCAGTATTAAAATCTGTAATATAGAACTGTTCTCTGTAATCACTCTGCTGTGCATTAGACCTCAGGGCTTCTTTATCTACTGGTTGCAAGTTTCTACCCTTAAACAACATCTCCCCAACTCCCTCAACCCCCATGCATTGTGATAAGCACTCTACACATACCCACTGACAGCAATCCTATGAGGTAGGAGCTACCATTATCATTTTTCTCATTTTACTTATGAGAAAACTGAACTACAAAGAGATGAAATAATTTGTCTGTGGTCACAGTATTATGTGGCATGGCTGGGTTTGAACCTACACAAGTGGTCTAGGTGCTTCCCCTGGGAGTCCTAGGGTCTTCTCTACTTGGCCTGCCTTGGCTGTCTCAGGCTGGTGGCGGAAGATATCATTAAACAGCAATGCTGGGCAATTGGTATGACTGAAAACTTAGGTTTTTAAAAAATGATTATTGATATTTGGGGTTCTTTTTTTTTTTTAAGATTTTATTTCTTTATTTGACAGAGAGAGAGACAGCTTGCAAGAGAGGGAACACAAGCAGGGGGAGTGGGAGAGGAAGAAGCAGGCTCACAGCAGAGGAGCCTGATGTGGGGCTCGATCCCAGAATGCCGGGATCACGCCCTGAGCCGAAGGCAGATGCTTAACGACTGAGCCACCCAGGCACCCCAATATTTGGGGTTCCTAACAGCTGTAAGGAAAGCATGAGGATTCTCTGGTGGAATGTGCACCCTTGGCTGGTCACTAGCAAGCACACAAACAGGACTTACTTAGAAGGAGGGGATTTAAAATTGGAGCAGACAGAATTTTTACTAACATGAGGAAATGCTTAGGTCATGGTGGTTAAGTGGGGAAAAAGATACAAGTGTATCTACAGCATGATCTCAGTGTTATAAAAAGATGCATAAAAATGATTAAATCAATGAACTTACAGTTTTTCAAAGATTTTTATATTTTTTTAAGTCAAGCAACAGGAAGAAAAGTCTTTCTACTGGTGTATGTTTTTCCCAATTTGGTATAGTTCCACAAAGGAATTTTGAGGACTTACTGTGCCCATGGCTCAACGACACAGGTGCGTCGGCCTTGCCTGGAGAAGTCTGCATTCTGGTGCGGGCTGGCTGGGCTGTGAAGTCTCCTGTCCACCACCACCCCAGGCCAGGGAAAGCAGCCTGAACTCAGCCTGGCCGCGCAAACTTTTGAAGCAAGTGGTGGTATGTTGTACACTCCCTTCCAACTCCTTCCTGCGTCCTGCTCCCACCACCCAGTCAAAATCCTGGCATGTACAAGGGAGTTTAATATTTGTAGACTAAAAGTACATCTCTTCCTTTCCCTCAGTGTGAAATGTTCCTTAAAGCTGAACAACTCCATTGCTAATCATTAACGAATAACCTTGAACATAATCTTTATCCTTTTCCACATTTTCTTTATCAAAATTAAATCAGAGTTATATACATACAAAAAAAAAAAAAAAGCCTTACCACCCTTCAGTCTCACCCTTCCACTTTTTTTTTTTTACTTTTGCAAGATAAACCAATGGATTTTAGTATTACAGAACATGAAAAGCTAATTGATTCGGTTTCAGATTCCACATAGCAACTAACCTCTAAAAATCAACCATTTTTGGATTTTGGTGTAATCTCAAAGGAGACTGAATATTCACTATTATTTAGAAAGGCTCTTAAAATCTCCTTTTTCCAGCTACATATCTTTGAGAGGATGGTTTTTCTTCCTACACTTCAACCAAACAAGTAACAGCTTGAATGCAGAGGCAGGTAAAAGCACCCAAGTCTTTTCTACTGAGTCATATGTAAGAGAGATTTGCAAAAATTGAGTTATAAGAACGATTTATATGTTTTGGATACTAAAGCCTTATCAGATATATGATTCACAAATATTTTCTCCCATTCTGTGGCTTGTCTTTTTACTCTCTTCATAGTGTACTTTGATACACAAAAGCTGTAAATTTTGATGAAGTGTGATTTATCTTTTTGTTTCTTGTGGGTGCCATAGCCAGTAATCCTTTACCAAAATCAGAGTTCATGAAGATTTGTTCCCATGTTTTCTTCTAAGAGTTTTATAGTTTTAGCTCTCCCATTAAGTCTCTAATCCATTCTGAGTTGCTGTATGTAGTGTGAGGTAAGGATTCAATTTACCCTTATGCTGGAGAGGTTCCTATAAATTGGTCATGAGATACTGACTGAAGAATAAGACTTGGATCATTAGACACTTGGGCTCTGCTGGAATTTCCTGCTTAGCAAATGATTCCATCATGACTTTGTCTTTATGTGGGATATAGCCCCACATAAGGTTTCTCAAGAAATAAATAAGGGGCACCTTGGTGGCTCAGTCAGTTAAGTGTTTGACTTGATTTTGGCTGAGGTCATGATCTCAGGGTTGTGAGATCAAGCCCTACATCAGGCTCTGTGCTGAGTGTGGACCCTGCTTAAGATTCTCTCTCTTGGGGCACCTGGGTGGCTCAGTCGGTTAAGGATCCGCCTTCGGCTCAGGGTGTGATCCCAGGGTCCTGGGATCGAGCCCCACATTAGGCTCCTCTGCTGGGAGCCTGCTTTCCTCTCCCACTCCCCCTGCCTGTGTTCCCTCTCTCGCTGGCTGTCTCTCTGTCAAATAAATAGATAAAATCTTTAAAAAAGAAGAAGAAGAAGATGATGATGATTCTCTCTTTCTCTGCCCTCCCCTCCACTCTAAAAAAAAAAAAAAGATAAAATAAAACCTAGAAATGAATCTTCTAAAAGCATTTTCTTACCATCCAACTGCCATACAGAATGTTTGGTTAGGCTACTTTATTAGAAAAATGGCCTACAACGAAATCCTGGGCTTGCTTAGGGCTTGGACAGTAAACACCAAAATAGAACCAACGTTTAGTTCTCCCACTCCACCACTACCTGGAATGGCCTGAGATAATAACTGAACCACCATGGCTGCAGTTTGGACTTTGTAAGATATCAGAAACCATTGCTAATAATTTCCATGAAGATTTGTGAGACTTGTGTTATAGAAAGTATAATAAAACTATGAATTTATTAAAATTCAATTTATGCATATAAACAAGCTTCTTAAGTGGTTTTACTTTGCAATGTTGAAAAATGAGAGAAATTAATACATTTTCTCAAGGTAGCTCCTTGAAGAATACAGTAAATGCAAAACAATCTCTTACATTAAAATGTTAGCAGGTTGCTGGCATTGCTACCTTCAGGCTTTGGCAAGTTTCCCTCGCTTACAATGTCACGAGTGTGGAAGTTTTGGGAAGTGTTCTGGGCTGAGAGAAAGAGAATCTATGCTTCTGGACGTTAGCCAGTTTCAGACAAAGGATAAGAAAGATTTAACAATTTGTTTTCTAAGTTTGAAATGTTTCTCCTGAATTCCTTTTGTGTTATCAGTAAACATGGTAGTTGCTTTTTCTTTTGAGGTCTCTGAGGTTAAAAAGCACTTTGAATGATTGTTTACTTTAGAACAGGCATATCATATTGTCTTTCATCCTATGCTGAAATGGCTACTCTCTACCAGGTCAAAGAAAGTTCAGGTTTCTAAGGGAACTTTGCGCTGAGAGATAGTGTCCCACATGAGAAGACATAGAGATTGTTGCTGATGTGGCTTTATTTTTAGGATGGTTTTATTGATTACTTTTTCATGTTAATTTTCATCCCATCAGCAATCAATAAATGCATTATGAGTTGCACTGAAACTTTCTTTTGACTTGAGAATCAATAAGTCCATTAGGATTTGAGGGCCTTACCTGGTTTACAAAGTTATGGAAGCTTCTGAAGTGGTATTGTGTGTAAGTGCAAAAGAACAGCTCAAAACAAGGGGGCATTGTCTTTAGTGATTAAGTTGTTGAACTGATTAAGGAGGTGATGCCCATCAGGAATGCTGGTTTGGACAACTGGTGCATTTCACACGTCCCCATAATAAAGGACGATGATATTTGATCCAACCCAAGTTGGATAAATATCTAGAGAGTCTCCCAGCCTCCGTCAGAACCTGGATGGTGAAGTCTCCTGGGGGAATCTTTCCCACAGCCTGGTAAGTGTTTTTCATTTGGCTGGAAAGCATTCAGTGTACTGAGATTTATCAGGACTCTCTAACCGTTGGTAGACTCCGCCTGACTGAGATAGAGGTTGGTGTCTTCTATGGCCTGAAGGCCTGCCCTCGGCTTGGGTACCAAGGAAGGTGTCAATGGGCCCAACTCCACAATCTGGTGGCAAAGCGGAGGATTTGACCCTGATCTTTAATGTTTCCAGGAGGGAAGCTCCCGTTTTGCGTATCTGTGTCCGATGGCCCTGAGCACTGGTAGGAGTGCTGAGCACACTGACTTCCTCTTTGGCCCTCCATCTTGTTTGTATTCATTTGATGACCTCTCTTGGGGCTGCGTGTTCTGGAAATTAATATACATGCCTTAGAAATGCCCATTAAGGCCAGGACGGGGAGAGGCTTGTTTTGGCCTTCCGTAAATCTGTTAAAGATAACGTGGTTTTTCCCCTTCCTGACACACAGATGGTGCTACAAAATCTAATTAAAGGTTGGCTGTCAATTAGGTGCACGCAAACCCTCTGATCTCACCACAGTGCCCTTCTGCATGTTCCCTCACTCTGTAAAATCTGGACCAAGCTCCAGACTTTTTTGAGAATAACTATGCAGCTGCCATGGCTTGTCCTCCCCCGGAAATGCCCACCTTCCCCTGTACACCCCCCACCCCCTGCCAATACACATGCCTCGGTAATTTACCCCGATTAAAATTCTGTGTAAACTAAATGGAGTCACCTGATTTGTTTTCTGGTCTCAAAGTGCCTTCTCAGCTTGGGGGCTGCTTTACTTTTCCTCCCCCACCTTCTAACATACTCCTATGAGGGGTACATCACAGTTTCATGCCTCCACTGCAATCTCATCTGTCGGCCCACGTTTACTGCCTCTGTGGCTGACACTAACCTGTCACGTATCACCCAGCCTGGAAACCTGGAAGTCATCCTTGACTTGTTTTCCTTCACTGACCACCCAGTGGGTGCTGTACGCCTGCCACCAGGATGGACGGAGGTCCTCATCCCCACTCTCCTGCAAGATAGGTCTCTCTCTCCATTTCTGGTCTTGCTCGCATCCAGGCCCTCTCCTCCCATTGCAGGCAGAGCAACCTAAATCAAGACTGGACCACCCTGGGATTGAAAGCTTTCATTGGCTTCCTGGGGAAGCCAGGTTGAACTTCTTAATGTGATTCATAGGATTGTTGGGGTTCCCACTTGCATCCACCCCCTCTCCCAGTCATTTTCTTCTCATCTCTCACTTTTCCTTTCCATGTGTTCTTCAGCCATGCACTTGCTGGTGCTGCGGGGCCCTTGTGCATGCAGTCTCCTTTGTCTGAGTGGGCTGCCTTCTACCTTTCAGCTTGGGAACTCCTACTCACTCCTGAAAACAACGTCATCACCCCCAGAAAACCTCCTGTAACACCCTTCCCCTCCTCCCACTGGTTTTCAAAGCCCATGAGCTTCTTTGGCAGCTGCTCAGCACTTTCCCCTACACCCTTCTCTGTCTCTCCAAAAGGCTGGGTGCCTACGGAGGGCTAGACATGCAAGCTTTTTATCCCCAGGCTTAGCATGATGCTCAGAGCCGTGTATCAGATGAACACTGTGTGTTCCGGCTATTTATTTAATTGTGGTCCCACTGGCAATCAAAATATGCACTGATCTTCATTGAACTGCATCCACTCACTAGATCTGAAGCTCTTTGAGGATAGAGTCTATGCCTAGTCATCCCTGGATCCCCCTTCCACACAGTAAGCAGATGTTTACCAAAGCTACTCCTGGTTGTTGATAGTACGACCCTTTCTCCTATCATTCTTTTTCTTAATTTCTGTTTATGAACTGAGATGTATTTCACATACCATAAAACTCACTCATTTCAAGTGTACAGTTCAGTAGTTTTTCATATATTCATAGAACTGTGCAACCATCACCACAATCTAATTTTAGAACATTTTTGCTGCCCTCAAAAGAAATCCATACCCATTAGCAGTCGCTCTTTACTTCCCCCTACCCCCACTCTCCACCCCAGCGCTGGGCAACCATGAATCTATTTTCTGTCTCTATAGATTTGCATATTTTAGACATTTCATATAAATGGAATCATACAATATGTGCTCTTTTGTTACTGGCTTCTTACACTTAGCATAATGTTTTCAAAGTTCATCCATGTTGTAGCCTGAATCAGTACTTCATTCATGTTTATTGCTGAATAATATACTAAATGTATATAGTATGTATATACCACTTTTTGTGTATCCATTCATCAGTTGATGGCGACTCTGAGTAATCCTGCTTGAACACTGTGTACAGGTTTTTGTGCAGACCTGTTTTTGTTTCTCTTCTATATAGATCAAGAGAGGAATTTCTGGGTCATATGGTAGTTCCGTATTTCACCTTTTGAGGAGTAATCACACTGTTTCTCAAAGTGGCTGCACCATTTACAGTCCCACCAGCAGTGTATGAAGGTTTCAATTTCTCTACATCCTTAACAACACTTGTTATTTTCTGTCTTCTTTATTTTAGTCATACTGGTGTGTGTAGTGTTGTTTTCATTTGTATTTCCTTCCTCCTTCCCTCCCTTCCTTCCTTCCTTCCTTCCTTCCTTCCTTCCTTCTTTTTAAGAGAGGGAGTAAGTAAGAGAGAGCATGCATGCAAGGTGGCGAGGGGCAGAAGGAGAGAGAGAATCCCGAGCAGGGCCCAGGCCCAGCGCAGGACTCAATCTCATGACCCTGAGATCTCAACCTCAGCGAAAACCGAGAGACCCAGGCTTAACCCACTGAGCCACCCAGGCACCCGTCATTTGCATTTTTGTAAATACTAATGATGGTGAGCATCTTCCAGGTGCTAATTAACCATTTGTATATATTCTTTGGGAAAATATCTATTCAGATCCTTTGCCCATTTTTCAATTGGGTTGTCTTTTTATTATTGACTTGTAAGAGTTCTTTATATATTCTGGATATATAAAATATATCTTTTTAAAAGATTTTTAGGGGCGCCTGGGTGGCATGGCGGTTGGGCGTCTGCCTTCGGCTCAGGGCGTGATCTGGCGTTATGGGATCGAGCCCCACATCAGGCTCCTCCACTATGAGCCTGCTTCTTCCTCTCCCACNGGGTAAGGGTAGAGGGAGAAACAGACACCCTGCTGAGCAGGACGCCTGATGCAGGACTCAATCGCAGGACCTTGGGATCATGACCTGAGCCCAAGGCAGATGCCTAACTGACTGAGCCATCCAGGAGAACTCCTGCTTTCTTGATGGTGTCCTCTTGTCACACCAAAGTTTTTAGTTTTAATGAAGTACACTTTATATATTTTTTCTTTTGTTAATTTTAATTTTGGTGTCATATCTAAGAAATTATTGACTAACCCAAGGTCATGAAGATTTCCTCCTCTGTGTTCTTCTAGGAATTTTATAGTTTTAGCTCTTATATTTAGATATTGATCCATTTTTGTATGGGTTGGGGGTTCATATTAATTCTTTTGCATATGTTTATCCAGTTGTCCCAGCACTGTTTGTTGAAAAGACTATTCTTTCCTCACTGAAATGTCTTGGCATCCTTGTTGAAGATCAGTTGACCATAAATGTGAGTTTCTTCTGGACTTTCCATTTTATTCCCTTGATCTATATTTCTAGCCTTATGCCAGTACCACAGTGTTTTGATTCTTATGTCATTTTTAAAAACAGCATAGGAAAGCTCTGTAATTGGCAAATTGGGAAGACTGGTCTCCTTAAACTGGAAGAAAATTCTTTTTGCAGGAATATGGATGTCAAGGGGAGGGAATAAACATCTATTGGGCACCTAGTATGTGTTAGGCGTTATAGTAGACACCTTGACATACATCGTAATAGTACTCATGTAGTCATAATAATCTCATGCAATAGGTAGTATTATCCTCACTTAAAAGCAAGAAAAGTAGGGGCACCTGGCTGGCTCAGTGAGTAAAGCATGTGACTCTTGATCTCAGGGTCATGCCTTCGAGTCCCACATTGGGCATGGAGCCTACTTTAAATAAAATTTTTAAAGAAATGTTTAAAGAGTAAGAAAAGTAAAGTTTAAGTAACTTGCCCATGAGCATTTTGTAACTAATGGTGGAGGAAGTGGTATTTATACACAGTCCCTAGGAATCAAAGCCCGTCATCTTTTCATAACAAGGAGCTTTTATTACTACATGTTTCGTGAACACAAACTGCATCTGAAGACAGTGGGAGGACTTGAACTCATTAATATCAAACATTTTTCTTTTGACACTCTAGAAAATTAAGGAGGTGCTTCTAACTATTTTGAGACAGTTGTCTAACAGCAGCATTTCACAAGATATTTAAAGAAATTATTCTTCAACTATAAAAACTATGGTTTTTATAGTTTATTTTAATTTCATAGCTTATGTTATTCTCGTTTATATGACCTCAAAAGTGATTGAACATTATTTTGTATAATTAGCATAGCACAATGCCATTCTGTTGGAAAAAAAGCTAGAATGAATCTCAGTTGTGTGGATTGGCTTGTCTTTAATTCTTGTTTTCAATGAAAACCTTCCCAAGGTTGTTCTGGAATGAACACAGGTCATAGTTGTCAAATGAGTTCTATGTGAAACAATGGAATGTTTAGAATGGAGAAAGGCATGTGAAGTCAATGAAGAAAAGGCATTTTTGGGAGCATAATTCATTTAATACAAAGCTCCTTTATTTTTCTCTTTTTAATGGAGGACACAGAGAGTATCCTCTAGGTCTCAGAATCTAGATAGAAGTTCAATTTAGATAATGCAGTTTCAGTCATGACAGAAACACGGTCTAGACAATTCTGTCATCTCTTGTGATCTTTTTACCCTCTCTTCTCTGCAGGGCACGAGTCTACTGCTTTTTCTCAGTGAAGACGCTGCACCCAGATGTTTAGATTGCCTAGTGGCTCTTATGTAAGGATTCCCATGATTCAACTCCTCTTAGAAGTTAATGCCAGGAAAAAGTTTGTCTAACTTGAAGAACAACTATGATTCTTTTACCAGACCATGAGAACTGTATTATTCACTGTATGTCTTCTTGCCTTGGCTCTGGGAAGCCTGGACTAAATTTAATGCTCAACTATGGTAAATCAAGACTCTGGTAAGAGAATTTCTTGCCTTCTTCTATTTATTTTTTTTTAAGATTTTATTTTATTTATTGATTTGTCAGAGAGAGAGAGAGAGAGAGCACAAGCAGGGGGAACAGCAGGCAGAGGGAGAGGCAGGCTCCCAGTGGAGCAAGGAGCCCGATGCGGGACTCGATTCCAGGACCCCAGGACCATGACCTGAGTTGAAGTCAGGCACTTAATCAGTTGAGCCACCCAGGATTCCCTATTATTTTTAATAACAAGTCACCCCAGGGCCATATGGAAATAGGCAGAATACACGTTATGATCAATAATACTTAATGATTATATTACCAATAGAAAATGTATCTTTTAACTCTAGCACTATGTGAAAATAGGGTGCCCAATAATTGCTGGTTTTATAGATTTATGTGTCGTACTTCTTGTTTTCAGAAGACAATTAAAAGAGTAAAACAAAATAAGTTCTTTAAAGGCAAGGTTTTCAGATTGGAGATTGGGTTTTTCAGTCTGGACCAGATTTGGGACAAGCATCCTCTTCATAATGCACAAAACAGCAGTGGTTTCCTCAAATTCTCATCTCAGCATTGCTACCGAATCACACTGAGTATTTTCCAAATTTTATTGTATGTACTAATGAGGGTAATAGTAAAATTGTACCTCTTAGAGGTTATGAGAGTAACACATAATTCATAATAGAAAAGATAACGCACAAGTCAGGGGCCAGATGCCAAGCATTGTTGTTATAAAGGGCTAAAGCAGGCTTTCTTCGGATGGTTTTATGCCTGTCATGAATACTGTAAAACAGCTAATCCCCCAAGCTTCTTTGTATTTTGTACCTCTTCAGAGAAATTTGTAATCCAGGAGAATGTCTGCAGGTGAATACTTGGGATGAATTGAATTTGCCAGTTTCATGTTATTGAGCAGCTAAGAATGTTGCAGAATTGACATGCAATGTATAAAGTAATATTGCAGTAGAACAGTCTCACTGTATGGAAATTTCCACCTCACTTCAGGGGTAAGCTCAATTGGATGAGGGCCAGATGGATTTGTTTATGGCGGTGACATAATAGGAGGAAACGAACAGAACACCTTCTTGAGTTGAGTTTTGTTGGAGTCTCATGGAATCAAGTTTTGGAACTAGAGGCAGTGAAGCAGACTACTTTTAGGAGTCAGTAGCAAATTACAACTATTGCTTCATTTACAGAATAAAGGAAGGCCAGAAAGTAGAGACTGTGGCTTGAAGATAAAGCGGCCCAACAAACCTTAGTTTTGCCAGAAGAGAGCGAATGCCCAAAATTTTGTGTGCTCATTTCTCTCGTGACTTAGCCACAGTGTATTTTTAGGGCCATGTTTTCCCTTGGCTCCTGTGTGGACAGTGTCCTTAATAGATGTGCGAAAATTAAGGAGTGTTTTCCGCAGATCATTGGGATTTTCCTTATCAGGAGCTCATGGCCCTTAGTATCTGACTGGGTCCTACTGCCCTCCTGTAATGTGGTTACTGAAAAATCCTGCATGACTATTTGCATTTGTAATACTTGTTCTCACTTGGAAACATTTTGCTATTCTCATTCAACAAATAGCCTAGCACCTTGGTAATGGGATTTCAGGAAAAATAGGAAATTTCTTTTTTTTAGTATTTAAGAACGTCATTTTCACCCTTGAGTTAAAAACTGCGAATTGGAAGCAGAAAATGAAATATGACATGGCTAAGCCCATTGGATACTGTGGCCAGGTCATTGCTGTAGCCAAAAAGACTGCTTGCTTCTGTCTCACGTGGATCAGAGCACTGTTGTTAATTGCCCAGAGCCCTTTTTAATTAGGAAAGCTCTTCGAGTCCTTGTGCTCAAAACTGCCTTTTCTCCATCCATATTTATCAAGGAAAATGGATTCTTAGAGTTTCAGATGATTTCTTTGTATGATTAGATCCATGGATAAAAGGGCAGAATAACCATTTTTAAGAGACTGATTTTTCCCAGGGCCTCAAGTTGGTACACTGCAATTTTGCTAGTTTCCTTGAAGTGATTCTCTGCTTAAATCATTTCATTTTTTATGTGATCTTCAAAAGACGTTGATTTCTGAATGTGCGTCTAGCCCTAGAATTCTATGATCACAGTTTAGGAAATATCAATCACTAAGAAGGGGGGGGTGTGGATTTGAGAGGGTAGTTTTTATGAAGATGAATAGGCAAATTTAATCTATATTCAGTATGTTGACAATCATTAAAACATATCAAATGTGTCTATTGTAAATGCGTATTTTATTTGCATTCCAAGCCGATTCACACTCAGAATAGGATACAAAGCGTTTGCACATGAAAAATATCTAGCCCTGTTGATGCAAGTTATACTAGGTGGGGTATAATGTTCAGAGAAATGAGTGATTTGCACAGGCAAGTAAATTTAGAATCACAACACCGTAGCCAAGCACCACTGTAATTTTACCTTGTGACCTATAGGGGCTCATAATTATTTTCTTCCAAGGCCTCCTTGTCATTTGACCAAACTCTTCAGGTACCCTTTAATTTCTTATAATTTCATCCTCACTCATCCCACATTAAGTGTTTCTTGAACATTTGGCTGAAAAACATGAAAGAAGCAGCACTCACAGTATACCAAAGTTCCTATTGTTATCCTTCTTTTCCCACAAAGCTTAGAAGTACTTTGTCTTGAACTACACCTCTTAGCATCTCTCTCCGTCTCTATTCTCCCTCCCCTTCCCATCCTTAGTTTCTTACTTCTTATGAACTGTGATTTTTCTGCTCTTCAGGTCCAAATGATCCTATCTGGGGAAGTTGCTTTAATTTTAACCCAAATAGCAACTAACGGTTCTGAGAAAACCTTAGTTTTAGGTTTCTCAGGTGATTCTCCAGTGAATTCAATAACACAAGGCATAATGTGGGTGTAAACTGCCTAATTTACACGTCCCAGTAGGTATTTCCTGCGTCGGACATTCCGAAAGACACACAACATAAGGCATTAGATGAGGCACTATTTTAAATTACATCCACATGAAATATGTAATACTAACTCGTGATGCCATGTTCAAGTACCTACGGCCTGTGAGGGCACACATTTTTGTGCTGCTTTTCATTCACTGATGCATCGCAGTGCCCGAAACAGTTCCTGGCATATAGTAAGTGCTCAATCCATGTGTGCAATTAGAAATACGGTCTACTTTCTAAGCACAGAATTAAGTACAGTCTATTCTATTACCAGCCTGTTTCTGTAATGAGAATATAGGTAACACAAATGAACTCATTCCTGATTGAAAATATTAATAAAATGGGGTGGTTGTGTTGGTTCACAAGCAGTTGCTCCCAGCACTTTAGTATTTTGCACCACCAAGTCACAGCAGCTCCAAGCAAAACACAGCAGACTGCTGCTTGTGAAGACTGCACAGTGCTGTGCCCGACACCCATTTCCCCCGAGTTATTTCTCCTGGATTTGTTTGGCCACGAGTTCTAACTTGGAAGGGCTTATCGTGAGGGGGGAATTCAACTCTTATCCTTGTACATTTTGTGCTTTTCTTCCCAATTCAACCGCCTCCCAACAACTCTCCTTCCAGTCAGTCCCTTCATCAGTGACCTCCACCCTTTTTTAAAGGTAAAAGTCCTATATTTATATTTACTGTGATATTTATTAGGAATTTAACATGGCTTATAAACTCTGCTAGAATGTTTTTTGGAATGGTTACTATTTTTGTTAGTGTTCTAGTTGCAATGTTACATAGATTTGGAGTCCTTTGGGGGCACCTGGGTGGCTCAGTCGGTTGAGGGTGGAACTGGTGGTTTTGGCTGAGGTCATGTTCTCAGGGTGGTGAAACTGAGCCCAAAGGTCTGGCTCCAAGATCAGAGGGGAGGCTGCTTGAGATTCTCCTTGAGATTCTCCCCCTCTGCCCCTCCCCCCACTAGTGCATGCTCTCTCTCGCTCTCTAAAATAAATAAATAAATCTTAAAAAAAGAAAGATCTGGAATTCTTTGTTGCTAACCCTATTTTCCCCATAAGCCTTGTTATTCCTAGTGTATGATTTCACAAAATGGGAAGAACACATACATCCTTTTATAGAAGAAATGTACTACAAACTTCTTTTCAATGAAGATAAGTAGGATTTGGCTGTGGGAGAAGATAAAAGAGAGCATTCCAGTTCTGGCAAGAGCATCAGCAACTCCCAAGTGGATACAGTATGGAACCTTCTGGGAGGAGGGGAAGAGTCCCCGCTGTCAAGCCAGGCTCTGAGGAGTGGGTAAGTGGGTGGTTTTGAACAGAAGAGTTTTAAATTCAGAATTTTCTGTGGTAAAGTGCCTCCCAGAGCTTTTAGAACAGGAAGTGGCCTGCCGGAGCCCTGTTCTAGAACCGTTACCCTGTAGGCATGTGCAGATGGATGCCCGTGCAAGGAATGCGGGAGAGGGCACTGAAACCATCAAGTCCCCAGACAGAGAGAACCAGGAAGGTGGCATTGGACTTGGAAAGGACGGGACAACTGGGAAGACCTGAAAATGAAGAATCAAGGGGAGTAGCTATGGCAATGGAAGAGGCTGGGAATCGAATGGTAGGATCTGTGTTCAGGCAACTCGTGTAAAAACTCTTACCCCAGACAAGAGGCAGAGAAGTTGGGAACAGGAGCCGGTCTGACAGGAAAAAAAGACAAGAAGGGTGTGCCTTCTCAGGGTGTCGGGCTAAACTGCCTTAGGAATTCATCCTGAAACCGTACTTTGGACAGAGGAGGATGTTTCAAAACCCCAAGTAATCTATTTATGAATATTCTTCGCGACTGCTTGCAGTTTCCTCACCCAGAGAATCACAGGGCAAAGAAACGTACGTCTGGAGCCTCCTCTCTGGGAGAGGAAGGTGAAGATGGGGGTCCAGGCAGCCCCAACCCACCCTCCCGTATAGGATTCCCGGGGATGGCCGGACAGACGTTTTCCTGCTCCGGCCCGGGCCTGGGGAACTGCTTCGGGCGCTCCAGGGCCCGGGCTCCGCGGAAGGAGTCCGGCCTATCACCCCCGACTCCGACTTCGCCGCTCCCTGCCTGGGCCGCGCGCATTCTCGGCGCTCCTGAGGCAGTTTCCCGAAACTGCCCCCCGAAGGTTCCCCGGAGCGGCCCGGGGGTCCTCCGCAGGATTCCAGGAGGCGCCGCCGCCGCCCGACGGGCGCAGTGACCCGCTCCCAGGCCCCGGCGCCTCCGCCCCTCCTCCCGGGGATCCCCTTTCGCCAGCAGCCTCCCCGGCCCCGCAGGACACTCCCCTCCGGAGGCCGGGCCTCCTCGTCCCGCCTCGCCCCCGGCCGTCCCGCCCCGCCCCGCGCTAAGCGCCGGGAGAGCCCCGGGCCCCGACCCCTCCCCCTGAACGCCCGGCCCGAGAGCGGGACTGGGGCGGCGATGGTGACTGGGCAGCGGCGCGGGGCAGGATCCTGGACTGGGAGGCTCGGCCGCCTCTTTCTTTCTCTGCCCCCGCCCCTCTCTCTCCTCCCTCCTTGCTAGCCCTGCGGGCGGCCGCCGAGGTCGGCGCTCTCGCCTCGTCTCCTCCCCCCACCCGGGGACCCTCTCCTCTCCTCTCCCCTCCCTCGCCCCCTCCTCTCTCCGCCTCCTCCTTCCCCGAGCGGCTAGCTGCGAGGAGGCGTAACGGAAAGCCCCGGCTGGGGGAAGGCTGCGAGCTCGGAGCCAGAGACGCTGAGCCCGGGCCGGGTGAGTTGGAGTCGCCGGGCCCGCGCGCGCTGCGGGAGGGAGAGCCCGCAGCCCCGGCCAGGTGGGGCGGACGGCGCGGGTGGGGGGCACGGAACCGCCGGGGCGGGCGGAGCTCGGGCTGCGTGAGCCGGCTGGCGCGGGAACCTGGCTCCCGCGCCCCCGGAGCCCACGGGGAGGGAAGAGGACCGTCCCCGGGACCGGGACGGGTGTCGGATGCTGGGAATGGGAGGGAACAGCTCCTTCTGTTCTCACCGCCGCGGCCGCCGGCAGCAGAAGTGGAAAAATTGTGCCTGGAACGTCAATTTGCCGGGAAGCCGGCGCGAGCCGAGCTCTTCCCGCCGCCGGCTGGCGGGCTCCGGCCGGCGGCTCCCGGGGGCACCGCGGCGCGCGGCTTTGGGCGCAGCCCGGCGCGGAGGTCCGCGCGCTTGGTACCGCGCCTCGGGGGCCGCGCGGTGGTAGCCCCGGTAGGGCCTGATGCGTGTCGTTGGGTCACGCCGGCCACAGACGTCAGCTGCTTTTCCAATCTGGGCTGCATTTTTGTGGGCAGCGCAGTGAATTGGGTTGCGGGCTGGAGGAGGTGGGCGTGGAGTGGGGAAGACCACATCTGGGATGGGTGGTTGAGCCCATAGAATGGGGTAAAGGACTGGGGAAGACTTTATGTGTTTCTGGATGTTTTTAGGCACGAAGTTTCTTCCCACCCCGTTTTCCCTTCCATTCAGCGGTCTAGTGTTCAAAAGGATTTTCTTACATCCCGTTCATCTTTTCTCTTAAACTAGGAGTGTCCTGAGTTTCAGGAGAGTCCGTGAGCTGTTTCAGTGCGAGTAAATGAGAGTAAAGACAAAGTCTTAGCCCCCTCCCCCCGGGCCATTTCCTCTAGTTCCCGTTTTCTCTCTGTGGTTGTGTGCGTACTTGTAGGTTGCCATCAGTGACCCACACGTAGAAGTACAATTTCTGTTTGAAATCGCAAAGTAGCCCATGTAGACCAGTGTGTATTTGAGCCGAAGGGGGAGAGGGGTGAGTGCGAGGGGGAGGGGAGCGGTTAGAGTCTCGTCCCAGAGAGTTAAACCTGAGTAACCGAGTTCGAAGGAACGTTTATCATGGGCAGGTTGCTTTTGCTACACTCACTCGCTTGAGAGCTCCACCTCCAACAGGTTTAAGCGAGGATCCGTGCTAATTTCTTTGGCATTGCCCTTTCCTGGGTGTTTCTGATTGATTCCTCCTGGTCTTTTTAAAAAAAAACCGACGACTTTTCAAATTTAAGAGATAGGGAACACATGCTAGTGGGAAGATGAAATGTTTTAAAGATAGAGAAAAGAAATAAAATCCAAGATTCTCATTTCTTTTTGCTGACTATGACAGGTTTGTTATTAATCTGTGTCAGATTGGGATGAAATAGTTGAGTTTGAAGTAATACTACTATTATGGTATAATATTTTTCTAAGCAGTCACACATAGAGCAGGTAGTGTGTCTGGTTGTGGTTTGCGAAGGGTGCAGCAAACATTTTAGGCCAGGAAAGAAGACATGGTATGTTGCAGATGATAGGGGTGGGGAGGGAGAATCATTTGTCTTTAGAGCAGTCCAATTAGGAAGAATAATTACTCTGCAAATGAACATGCTCAAATGTAATTTGAATCATGGTACATGAACCAGTCATTTGTCTTCAGGAAGGAAAAAGGATCTTTGTAGATGAGAGCAAAGCAATGCCTTCTGGAAGAAGGAATGTATAGTGTTGGTCCATGTAGATAGGCTCAGAATTGATGGCCCCTGCGTACAAAGATGTGTGGACTGATGAATTAAAGAGATTCCACTGCATATAGTGGACAGGGCGGGAAGGAAAAGTCCATAGTGGAAGACAGAAAAACAACATATAGAGAAGTACATAGTCCTTTTTAATGAACATTGTGTACAGCTTCTCAACTTCTTTATTGCAAAGACTTGACAGAGTAGGAGGTGAAAATACAAGAGACCCAAATTGGTGCTGTCGAGTTCCCGGAGGTACTGCTTACTACCTGAACTTTGGACAAGTTATTTAATTTCTCTCAGCCTTGGTTTCTGTGTCTACAAATCGGTGGCAGTAAGGGTTCAAGTCAAAGACTAACCTTGGAGATTAACTAGGATTACTTTTGTATAGGAGTTGGGGAGGTGCCTCATGCTAAGTGCTCAGAAAATGTTAATGTTGGTTGTCAAGTATTTCAGATGCCCTGGAAAAAGCAGTGCCATTCAGAGTCGGAATGGATACCTGGTTGAGAGTGAACTGTGGTTGCTTAAGGCAGCCCCTGAGTTGAGGCTGTACCCCTGCCTCTGGCAGCCCACAGACAGAAGCACTTCATCTTTCTAGAACTTACATGCTGCCTCCTTTTGGCCCGTTCTGGTCAGCCTTCTCTGGGACTCCAGTTCTAGGGATTGTGTCGTACAGGCTCTGTGCGGCTCTGAGGACAAGAGCACAGGTATGGCTTACAATTCCAGGGCTCACTGACCCTGTGATGGCAGGTTCTCAGGTTTCAGTCCCATGAAAGTAAATATCCAAATTTTGTTTGAGGGAAAAACAAAACCAAACCGAACACCTGTAGTGGTGGACAAGGTGTATGCCTCTGGGGGAATCCTGAAAGCAACATTTTACTCAATGCTTAACTGCTCTTGGAAAGATACAAGCAGTAAGTAAATATCTCATCTCTAGAATTTTTTCCAAAAAGCAACTTTAAAGTATGCTTTGGGGTTAATGACACACTGCCCAGTTTTTATTAAGGTTGTACCTAACATAAAGTGAACAAAAGGCATTCTTAGCAAAACAGTTTCTTGAGCAGGAGAATTATGCTGTATATCGCTATTCTAATTGAGGAGGACTGCCTGTTTGCTCATTCATCCATTCTTTTATCCTCTCATTCAGCAAATACCTGTGAAGCCTGTCCCAAGGGCTAGACTCTGTTCTGGCCCCTGGTAACTCTGCAAGAAGCAAGAGCAGGCCTCTTCTCTCAGAGTACATGTTCTAGTTGGGGAAGCACACTGTGTGTGCACAGGTCCTCTATAAACCCGGGAAGCTCCTTTTGTGATTTAGAAGAGCCTATGCTGGGAGAGCAGAGTGCTGGCTGGGCTTGCTTCCTTTCCACAAGCCTGCCTGCTCAGAGGGAGTGATCTGGCTGCGGGTGGTGACAGAGGCAGCCAGTCCTGTGGGTTCTCTGTAGGGGCAAGGGAGAGAGAGGGCGTTCTTTTTTCCCCTGTGCTTTATAAAAGTCTGTGTCCAGTTTGAGTAGTGGGTGAGTAGAACCACCAGCCACATGCCATGAAAACAAATAGTTTTTTTCTCAGAGGTGAGATTTCTCAGCCTTAAAAAGGCAAAGAAGGAATTAAAGGTCAGTTTTGATCATCAGCTTTTATTTTATTTTATTTTTTTTTAAAGATTTTATTTATTTATTTTACAGAGATAGAGACAGCCAGCGAGAGAGGGAACACAAGCAAGGGGAGTGGGAGAGGAAGAAGCAGGCTCATAGCAGAGGAGCCTGATGTGGGGCTCGATCCCACAACGCCGGGATCACGCCCTGAGCCGAAGGCAGACGCTTAACCGCTGTGCCACCCAGGCGCCCCTGATCATCAGCTTTTAAAACCCAAGTGTGTCTAGGGAAGAATCTGGTGTGGCACTTGAAACACTTCTTTCTGTAGCTCGCTTGCTGTATAAGGCGTGACTGAAGGACTAAAGAGTGGATGCGTGGTTCCTCATACACCTTCCAGGTTTTCTTTTGCATCACTTTTAAAATAACATCAACACATGATGCAATAATAATTGCATGTTTGGAGTCTAGGAGGTTTGCAAAGATGTAAGGTAGTCAGGGCTCTGATAGCAGTTGTGTGGACTGGAGGCAAGGTTGTGTAGGGAAGGCCCTGAGGGTACTGGGTTTGGGTCCTGCACTGAGGAATCTGAACTTCATATCCAAAGCTGGGTGAACAGTGGAGAATTGGCGGCAGGTAATTGACTTGCTTTATTGTGCTTTAGAAAGATCTTGGTGGCCCAGAAGTGGGCTGGGTGACAAGGAGACCAGAATGGGGACAGAGGTGAGTTGGGAGGCTAGTGCAGGAATCCATGAGGGACTTGGAGAAGGAGAAGGTGGTGGGGGGAGGCTGGGAGAGACTGGTCACACTTCCTTGGTCGTCTTTTGGTTGTGGGCACGTAGTGAGATGGAGTCCAGGGTGACCAGTCATGGCACCATTCACTGAGGTTAGCCCCTGTGGGGAACCTCAGTTGGAGGAGATGATGAGGACTAATGAGCTCAGTTGAATCCCAACTGAACTGTGAGCCTTCCAGGGAGATGCCCAGCAGAGACCTGGATACACAGGCAGGAAGAGAGGTCTGAGCTAGAGGTGAAAGATGGAGTTATTTTATAGTAGTGGCAAGTGGTTGACTAGTTGGTGGAGATTTACTAAATAGTGCTCAGGGTGGAGTAATTGGTGTCCTTGTAACTGAATTTTTCTCTTTTATCCTTTGAACGGGCCTAACTGGGGATAGTCAAGCCCTTCACCTTGGCCTTAAATGACCAGTCTCTTACTGGTGTTATTTTACAGATGTGGTGAGATCTGTTTGTTATTTTGACCTGAAATCATTAAGAGGAATACACGTAGAATGGCTCTGAACATATTTAATAGCTAGGATGTACACCTGGTGAAACTGAGTAGCGCCCCCCCAACACAAAGCACACACACATACATCCCAAAATTCGTATTTGGAAACCCCAGTCCCCTGTGTTTTAGTATTTGGAGGTAGGGCCTTTGGGAGGTGATTAGGTTTGGATGAGGTCATGAGGGTGGGGTTCCCATGATGGGATCAGTGTCCCCAGATAAGAAAGAGAGCAGAGCCGGTGAGCTCCCCCTTCACCACAGAGAGAAGGCTGCTATCTGCAAACCTGGAAGAGGGTTCTCACTAGGAACCAAGCCTGACAGTGCCTTGGTCTTGGACTCGCAACCTTCAGAGCAGTGAGAAAGAAATGTTGTTTAAGGCACATGGTATTTTGTTATAGCACCTCGAACTATTACACAGGTATGTGTTGTATTTCAAAAAATGAAAGATGACCCTTCTGCTGAGAAAGTAGTTTTGTGTGCATCTGTAAAATAGCAGATCCAGTTAAAGAGGTATGTTATCTGCGTGTTTTCTTGGTTAAACCGTAATACCATCATCTAGGTCAAGAGAAGTACCCAGCTATGACTTGGAGACTTGCCAGGTAAGAAAGGAGAACCTCAGTGTATTTTGACTTTTCCTCCTGTGAGTTTGTTCTGATTTGGATCTAATACCATGTTTGTGGATTAAGTTGTGTTTTGGAGACTATTTAAAAAATATTTGAGTGAAAATTAAGATTTCTGAGGTGTTTACTCCGGTGAATTTTTGAGGTTCCATTTAGGACAGTGCAGCCAAACTAGCTTTTAAGCTCTTCACATGGTGTCTAAAACATTAAGTACTGAATTCTGTAGTCAGTTACGGGATTTGAGTGAAGAATATTGAGGGTTTCAGCGGGTCCGTAACAGTGTTTAACACCGACTGAGGTGACATTAGCCATGAAAGCAGTTCTTTCCTCGTGTCTCCTGTGTGGACAGAGAGTAGTTCATGAGGTGTCACCAGGTTTCTTGGCTTTCGGCAACTTCAGGGTAATGCATTGAGGATTTGCATCCCAGGCTAGTGTATGAAGCTAGGATGTTACAACAGTAAATATGGGGCCTTTCAAAGCACCCCCGGTTTGTGGAACTAAGGATATTTCCGTGTGGGCTGAATATCTCTCATCCTACAAGTGCACAGACTTACGGTGATCCCTGGATGGCTGGAAGGGAGCTGCACACATGCTTGTGGTTCCCAGGTCTTTATTTCCAATGGCTCCATACCCCCTTTCTCCCAACACTGATATTCTCCCCTTAGAGAGGCCTCTGTGTGAGGACACGGTGAGAAGGCAGCTGTCTGCAAGACAGGAAGGCGGCTCCCAATCTGGAGATGCCTTGAGAATTTATATTGGGAAAACGAACTTTTGTTTCCATGTCCGTGAAAGAGAGGCTTATCTGCCTTCTTTTTTGAAGTTACCATATGGCCCTTGAGGGTTATTGCTGTTAATTTGAATTTCATTCATTTGTGGAATAATTAAAAGTGTGCAGATTAGACCCCAGTGATTGCTTGTTTTAGCAGGCATGCTGTTGGATCTGTGCGCACTTCCTCCCCTGACTGCTCTGGATTTAGGGTAAGACCAGTGGGGATTACTCACCATTGTCAGTCTGTGTAACCAGCAAGAGCACCTCCCCTCGCCCTTGCCTGCTTAACTGGGGTGCCATTGAAAGGAAAGCTCTTAGCCATAGACAGCCTAGAAAGATGGAGACTAAACTTGTAACTGTTCATGTTGGGCTGCTGTGATTACAAGTGACTGGTTACTTTCTTTCTTGTCCTGTTTTTCATATTTTCTGTAAATAATAGCATATTACTTTTAAAATCAGAGCAAAACATTTGGTGGGTTTATGTGTGTGCGTGTGCAAATAGTCTGGCCCCAACACTGTACATCTCCTTAAATCTGTGGTGCATCTATTATAAAGCAGGTTTCTGCTTTAAAAAGAATTGGAATTCCTATTTGTTGTAAACATAGTTGCTCATAGTGGAAGGCTGGGAATACAACCGGGATGGGTGCTGTGACCCACAGCCAGACTGGGGCAGCTTCCCCTGAACTATAGGCAAGAACCCACCCCTTACCCTGTATTTTGTATGTTTTCATAAACATTGTAGTTGTGATTTGAGAGGTGTTTCAGTGTTCATTAGAACCCCAACCAGCAGCGAGATCTTAAATATCCCTTTAGGAGCAACCTCTCCACAAGCCTGGAAAATTAGAGGGGCTCTTTTTCCTCTGCTGATTCTATTGTTCAGCATTTTCTTTCTTTCCACACTGAGCTGTGTTGTCAAGGGCACCTGGAGTTCAAGCTTCCTTTCTCCTGGGGCAGGCTGCAGTTGGGCCGAATTTCACATGTTGTTTTCCAGTTTTCAGGCAGTTAGCCAGTTGTTTAAGGATGGTTGTAACTGCGTGGACAGTAGCTTCATTTAATGTTAGGTAAGTGGTGCATGGCATACACTTATTCAGGGCAAATTAACCTCTTAAAATTTTAAAACTTTTTTTTTTCCCTCTTGCCCATAGAGACCAAATTTTCTGAAATTAAAAATAATGGATTGGAGAGTCTGGGAACTGCAAACGTACCAGTAAGCAGTCTTTTTGTCTTCATAAATGACTACCAGTTGTGTATTCAGTATCGACTTAAGAAAAACATGGGTCACAACTTTAAAAACAGTCTAAAATCTCATCCAGTTTTTTAAATGGCTGTTCCCAGAAGATGATCCGACATAGAGAAGTATCTCTAAACAGGTACTTCGACTCTGTCATTTGCTAACTTTTATAGTAGTCCTTTCATGGTTCTTCTGTATGGGGAGCTCATAATTTGCCAACCTAATTACTAATTCTGCATGGATTTGTGCTGTACTGTGTAGCGTAGTGCGCTGGCTTAAACAGGTGACTGTAGGTCTTTTTGATCTGAATCCTTTTAGTAAATGAGTGTGCTTAGGTTGTCTGCTCTGTTGATGTGTTTTTTCCAGTTTGTACTGAGGTCTGTAGTTTTTCTCTCTATTAGTTAAAGAAAGGGCAGCATCAAAGGGAGCTAAGCCCATGTGAGGAATGCGTATAACTATAACCTGAAGCCTGAAAGAGCTGTACCCAGGTAAAGAGGCCACACTTAATGAAAAGAACCCAAGTGTTGGTGGTGATGGCAAAGTGTGAGAGGTTGTGTATTGTGGACAGGTGGCCGGCGGACTGTTGAAGATAGTCTGATCAGCTCTTCAGCAGAGGGACTGTTGCTTCCTAGGTCCAGAAACTAGACTCATGGACCCTAAGAGTACGTGAGGTCTCTTGGCAGCTACTCAGTCAACACAACTGGCATGTTTTAAAAACATTTTAAAATGAGAAGTGCCATCAGGTTAGATTTCCTCTTGCTTATATGTGCGTGTGAGATTTTTAAAATCTTGACCATGGGACTTCCCGTTGCTGTCCAGGTCGTTCTGAATTCTGACCTGGTCATCGGTCATGTCGGCCATCCCTCTGGGCTGCGTGTTGTGTTCCTCGATCATCAGTCATTGAGGGTCTTTGAGTTCTTTACTGGTGCTGTTCTAGTAAGCCTTCTCTTGTCATTCTTCTGAGTCCTTTTAGTAACCAGGGGTGTGTCAGCCTTCGTAAGCAGCCAGAGGGGAGAGGGTTGGAGTCTGTGCCAACCAACGAACAAGAGGAAGCTAATCGTACTTGTGACCTTGCCCTCATTAACACAGTGTTGGAACGGAGAGAGCCAGCGTTCCTTGGTATTGTTTGACTTTGGATTGTCTGTATTGATCGATGCTCATGGGGTCCATATTTCAGCCTTCTAAGGAATGTAAGAGCGAGACGAGGATGTAGGAGATGATCGGTACTTAACTGCCTCTTTCTAACTCCCTAAACGTTGGGCTTTAGGACTAGCAGCTGCCGATGGTGATTAGGCCCCAGGACACACTAAGACTGACAAGAGTGTGAGGGAAGAAGGCCTCTGAGAGTCTGGAGTGTCAGTGGGGAGGCTGATGACCTGGGTGTTCCCCGGGTGGTGGTAGAAGTCTCACACTGGCACACTCAGAGCTCAGTGTGCACCGGAACGCCTTGGATGCTGTTGCAGCGCCGATACTGCTTCAGCAGGCCTGGCTGGGGCATGGGGTTCTGTGTTTCCAGCGAGCTTCCTGCCACGCTGGGGCTGCTGGCTCCGTGGAAAACACTCCCAGTAGCCAGCCAGGCCTCACGCAAAGCTGGGACCTGTGTGACGGTGAACTAGTCAGCTGGAGGCTGAAACCTGTAAAGTCTGATAACCAGGAAGCACCTGTGGGGCCTGACTTTAAATTGGTTGCCTGCTACTTAGGGCTGGTGTCTATTGGGATGAGATGGAAGGCCCTCAGCTTCCTCACTTCCTCAGGAGCAGCTGTGTATTGTTTCCCTTTAGTCCTTAGGGCAGGGAGGGTCTGGAGGGTCTTTCAGGTGGGATATGATTAACCTAAAGGGCAGGTTTTGTTTTTGCTAAGCTTTAAATTGATTTCCTCATACATGTTGACTGTATTCCATAATTCTGTCTATCTGAGAGCGAGAGCGAGTGAGGGAAAGCAAGCTGGCATGCGTGCTCGCACACGTTGAGACAGGGACGGAGGGAGAGAATCTTCAAGCAGACTCCCCGCAGAGCATGGAGCCCTTGCAGGGCTTGATCTCACCACGCATGAGGTCAGGACCTGAGCAGAAACTAAGAGCTGGCTGCTTAACTGACTGAGCCACTCAGGTGCCCCTATATTTCATAATTAAAAAAAAAAATTATTTGAGAGGGAGAGTGAGCACAAGCTGGGGGAGGGCCAGAGGGAGGAGAAGCAGACTCCCTGCCAAGCAGGGAGCCTGAGACAGGGCCGGATCCCAGGACCCTGAGATAGATTTCCTAATTTTAACTAGATAAAGAGGGCTCTAACTAGGGGCACCTGAGTGGCTCAGTCAGTTAAGCGTCTGCCTTCGGCTCGGGTCATGATCCCAGGGTCCTGGGGTGGAGTCCCACATTGGGCTCCTTGCTCTGAGGGCAGCCTGCTTCTCACTCTGCCTGCTGCTCCCCCCACTCATGCTCTCCCTCTCTATCTCTCATAAATTAATGAATAAAATCTTATAAACAAAAACAAACCCATAATACCATCATCTAGGTCAAGAGAAGTACCCGACTAAGACTTTAGACTTGCCAGGTAAGAAAGGAGAACCTCAGTGTATTTTGACTTTTCCTCCTGTGGGTTTGTTCTCATTGGGATTTAATACCATGTTTGTGGATTACGTGGTGTTTTGGAGACTATTTAAAAAATATTTGAGTGAAAATTAAGATTTCTGAGGTGTTTACTTGGGTGAATTTTTGAGGTTCTGTTTAGGACAGTGCAGCCAAACTAGCTTTTAAGCTCTTCACATGGTTTCTAAAACATTAAGTACTGAATGTAGTTCAGGCATAGACCCCTCCTCTAAGGTTTTGACTTTATAAGACTGGAGAGGGTCCTGGGGATCTGTATGTTTTTATTTTTTTATTTTTTAAATTTTTTTTAAAGATTTTATTTATTTATTCGACAGAGAGATAGAGACAGCCAGCGAGAGAGAGAACACAAGCAGGAGGAGTGGGAGAGGAAGAAGCAGGCTCCTAGCAGAGGAGCCTGGTGTGGGGCTCGATCCCACAACACCGGGATCATGCCCTGAACCGAAGGCAGACGCGCTGTGCCACCCAGGCGCCCCTGGGGATCTGTATGTTTTTAAACAAAGCTTCTACGTAGTTCTTAAGGTCAGGTAGGTTCTAGAAACATGAATGTAGAGAAACACTGATTTAGAAACCCATCTGTCTGAGCCTGTGATGCTGACCGTGTCTGAGGGACACCCTTACATGTTCTTTTCTTGGCCTCTTGGGTACTGGTTTCTCTTCCCGTGGAACCACTTTAATTTTTATCTTGACACATGCTTTTATTCTTACGGAGAGGCCCTTATCTTGGATGGGACCAATCAGAGAGTCCTTTTTCAACAGTGTAAGACATCAGTTCTGTGAAGCTGTTATTTTTAGGAAGGTTTTATAGACACTGACTATTAAGTGCTTTTGGGCATTCTTGGAAATACTAGTCTCTAAGCTTTGGGCCTCTGTGGCGAAGTCTAAGGAATGTCCTGCAGCTGACTTTTCCCACACCCTCTCCCACTTTGGTTTAGACAGACAGCTGGGGATAATGAGTGTCCCCTTTCTAAGTAAAGCTGACTAGAAATGGCTGAGGAGGGGTCCTCAGCCTCCACAGACCAATTTGGTTCTGATCCGGGTGAACTGACAGATTGAGGAGTTGGGCTTTCCACGTTGTTGTGTCAACATTGACCTCCCTTTGTACAAATGTGGGTTCATGTCAGCCCCACCCTAGAGACCAAGCCGGTTTATGAAGTGGATGACGTAGGAAATGGTCGGCGTGCTGGGGTTGGAGGGGTGGAGAGGGATTCTTCCCTGGTGATCCCGACACTGTTAAATTTCCATCAGAAACTACATTGGAAGCAGGCTTCATGCCAGAGATCTTTGGTTATCTGAACCTTTATTACTAGGACTTCCTGACTGATACACCGGTAACATCAGGCAGGGAGATCCCTGTCATGGCGTTAACAATGGTCACTGAGATGAAGAAGATTCCTCCTAGGTCTCGAGTTATGTATGACAGCATCAAAGTCCCCAGGAACTGCTGAGTGGGAGTCATAAACTGATTTATTAAAAATTAAAAAATAAAGTGGAATTCACTTAACTGTTGTGCCTAAGATTTTTATCACTAGGGAAATGTGGGTGAAACACTTCTTTTTCAACCTCTTCTTCAACACATAAGCATCTGTAGGACAGGAAACATGTTTCTTATTTATCCCATCACAGGAATAATTTCATAAAATGCTTCTCAAAAGCAGTTAGCTAAGATCAGGGTTTGAAGAGCATGGACTCTTGACTTTGATGGGCTGAAGTGGGGTCCTGGACGAGGAGAGCGAGCCACAGAGGTTAGTTAGAGGCAGCAGGTGCGTGGGGCAGCTCGGCAGGAGCCAGGCTACCTGGGAGGGCACTGCGCAGAACTCGTTCTGGTTCAGTGTGTGTGTGTGCGCGCGTGCGTGCGCGCTCACGTGTGTTTGCTGCGTTACAGGGACTCAGCCTTAATGATGTGTGTGGCATATTTCCATCTAATGGGGCTATTTCACATACACTTGACCAGTTGTAATGAAAAGCCAGGCGATTTAGATAAGAAATTTAAGATTAAACATCGTAATTGTACTTGGGATTATTTTGTTCTTTTTTAAAAGTCTGTTTAATCTTGAGAGAGAAGCTTGGGAAATGAGTCAGTGTCTGTACCTGCTTATTAACAGGTGAACTTGGCCAGTAGGAGGGACCTTCCTCTACATAGAGGCTTTTTCCCAGCTGGTTTTGAGAAGGGCTTGACTCTTCTGAGATCCCTTGCCACCTAGAAAGTGTGCGTTAGTGCATGCTTTTTCTCTCTTATCTGCAAAGAGTAGTTTATAGCTCCTGGCTGAACTCTGAACTTGGACATCCTATTACCAAAGCTTGTTTGAGTGTTAACAGTGTGTTTTCAGAATAGTATGATGATGGGTTGGGAGATTATGTTTGCCCCTGCTGACTGAGCAAGCCTGAACTGATAGAGAAGTGCTACAGAAGTCCATCCCAGGGACCAGAACTCTGGAAACTTTTATGAAGACCGACCCACACCCTCACTGACGGCCATTTCCTGCCCCTCATGCCCCCAGAGTCCCTCCTATCACTTTAGATGGGGTTTAGTGCCCCTAATTCTAAGATTCACAAGATGTCCCTTCAGGTTCTTGGGCAGGGTCTTGAGATAAAACACACAAAAAATGAATCGATTCTTTCACAAATAAAATACCTTTGTCTTCAGTGGGTACTGGTTTCCTGGTATCCAGGAAAGGTGGGAACACACAGCCTGTGAGTGTTGGAAAGCATTGAGAACCGTCTGTACTGCCTCCCATGGTGTGACCGTGAGCTTGCTCTGTGACCTTGGACAAGTCCTTTTACCTGTTTGTGCTAGAGAAGGTGAGGGGATGAATCTAGGCCTGAAATTCTTACTCTAGGTGAGTCTGTATGTCCATGTGTTCAGTCATTCAAGCTTATTGAGCCCCTCAGGGAGCTGACCGTCTGGAGACGGCAGAACAGTCATTATCTTTCTTGAGGGCAGTGAGGTGTGCAGTGCAGGGTGGGTAGGCCGCAGGTGACGTGGAAGAGGCCGTTAGAAGGTGTGAGCACCACATGCCCAGAGCAGGTGGGGAGGCTGGAGAGCTGGGGTGTGCAGTCTAGGGAAGGCACTGGGGATTTCTGCAGTATTGCTTGTGCCCCTGGTCCACCCGTGTTGGCATGCCCTGCTAGGAGGTCCTGTAGCTCAGCCAGCCTGGCTGTGGCGTGGCCGAGAGGTGCAGACTCCGGGAGCTGAGGAGTGTGGTTAGAGCGTGCAGTGGATCACCATGATCCGAATACTGTTTCTATGTTTTGGACCCCATTTTAACCCTTTGTAAAGAAAACCAAGAACTATAGAAACAAGAATGTGAGGATTTGCCTGCTCTTTACAGAAAAATGCCTTTTGTGGGGGGAGGGGTAATTTTTTTTCCTAGAGAGAGAAGGTAGATATTCAGAGAGAGGCAGCTGAATTGAGCTCTTCTCAACCCCGAATTACTTGATGCTCCTGGGCCTTGATGTGCCTGTAACCGCAGAGGGTGCTCCACACTCCAGGAAGAAACCTGACCCTCGCATAAAACCACACGGAGCTTTCTGGATGGCCCCTTTCTCTTCTGGAGTGGTCAGATTTTATATCTAGGTGGGAGGAAAAGCATTGTCCAGAGAAATGTGTGCCCGCTTTGGCGGCTCATACACTAAAATTGGAACAGTACAGAGATGAGCGTGGCCCCAGCGCAAGGATGAGAGACAAATCTGCGAAGCATTCCATATTTAGAAATGAATGAATGAGGGGCGCCTGGCTGGCTCAGTTGGAAGAGCATGCGACTCTTGATCTGGGGCTCATGAGTTCCTTACATTGGGTGCAGAGATTGCTTAAAAATAAAAGATCTTTAAAAAAAAGTAAAGAATGAATGAATGAATGAATAACTAAGAAAGAGAAGTGTGTGTCCCCTTCGCTGAGGCTGGAGTTCCCTTTGCATTTTCTTGTAAACAAAAATGGACATCACAGGTGATAGGCCAGGCCAGCTCTGTACTCTGTACTCTTCCCAACCCCGGTCCGGGCACTGCCCCCATTTAGTGCTTTACTGCCTTTAAGGAGCATCTGAATCACCTGGAGAGCTTTTAATAACACGTCCAGCTGGGCCGCACCCTCAGAGATTCTGAGTTGCTAGGTCTGGGATGGGCTGAGAATTCACATTCCTAACACACTCCCCGTTGATTTTGATGCTGCTGGTCTAGGGACCACACTTTGAGAACCACAGTGACACCAGGCACTTCTTGACCTTCTGGAGGGTGTGTTGGGTCAGGCAGACTCCACTCCCAGTGGGGTGTCTGCTTGTGGGGAATTGCCCAGTGCCGGAGGAACTGGGAAGCAGTGGTTCACTGGAGTGTCAGAGGGACCCAGCCTGAGAGCCTTTTCTCTCAGTCCTCTCCACACGGACCAGGTATGTGGCATTTGGGGTAGCTGAGTGGGACTCTCATTGCCTCCTTCTAATACCTTCTTTTCTGTGGTGTTCCTGGACCATGCTGCTCTCCTCTGTAAGAGCCTTCATAGGCTTGCTATTGGCCTTAAGGCGAAGTCCAAACTCTCTAAAATGGCTGCAAGGCCTTTTGTGATTCTGTCCCTTTACAGCTTCGTGTCTTGCCAGTCTTCCTCTTGGCCCCTGAAATAGTCCAGTGGTCACTAGCCCCTTTCTTGGGTAAAGTCACTCTGTTCTTCTCACAAATAGGCATCCCATTTTGCTGGTGTCTCTGCCTGGTAGGCTGTTTGCTTGTCCGCTTAGTCTGGCCACCTCCTGCTTGTCGGATCTCAGGGTGGCTATCACTTGCTCTGGTGAGCTTCCTTCAACCCCTCTTGGGACCAGCTAGGGCTTCTGTAAAGTCTTTATATCATCTTGTGTTTTTCTCACTTGGCTCCTGTCAGCTGTGTCAGGGTCCTGATTACTGCCTGTTTATTTCTCTGTTTCCCTGGATTGTAAGCTCGCAGAGGGCAGTGAACCCATCACATGTTCAGTCATGTGACTCTCAGCGTGATGGTTCTTTGAGAAGGATACTGCAGGGGAGGAAACTAAGGCAAAGGTAGGTTAAGTATCTGGCTTACAGTTACTGGGTCACTGAGTTCCAGCACTGGGATTCTAACCCAGGTCTCCCTGACCCAATCCTCTAGCTAGACTCTGCTTTGAGACCCAGGAGCCCTAGGCATGGTACGCAGGTCTTTCCTGGGAGCATTAAAAAACTACTTGTTCCAGATTAACAAAAATGGCCCTTTCCTGTTGTTTTTCAGATCATCTGGGAAGCAGACTCTTGAATTCACAGCTGGCTTGTTGTTTTTGCCTCTTGTTAAGGAGTACGCATACAGGTAAGGACCTGCTTGTGCTCAGGTGGGTTGTAGGCGAACTCCAGCCATGATGATGCGTTCTGATAACCACCCAAAGTTCTCATTCATTAGAAAGAAAATCCGTATATGTAGGGCAACATTTCCTGTAAGAAAGGTATGAAGTGGTCATCTGCCCCTGCTGGGAATTGCGGGGTGAAGGTGTTTACTTGGCTGGTTTTCTCCTGGGCATTGCTGGCCTTTTCATTACTAACATTGTTTTCTTTGAGTGGAGCTCCCTTCTCCCGTCCATGTGAGTTGGTCTTTTAGGATTCTTATTCTTCATTTAAGACCCAGCCCAAATTTCATATTTATCAGACTGTTGCAGCGAGAGGCTTTTTGGAGCCTAGCCTTCCCCCCAGCTTTACAGCAGAACCAGTCACCGCCTCTCTGCTCACCCAACACACTTGCTTGCCATATGAGCTGCACTTAGGTGTTCGTGCACAGCTTCTCCCTCTAGTCTGTGACTTCCTTTGCTGCCATGTCCCACCTAGCATGTTTCCTGGCATGGAACAGACTTTCAATAAATGAATAAATATATCTGACGAGAAAAAAACCCCTTGTAAGCTCAGCTAAAGTACGGTGACCAAAAAATCAATGTATTTCTAAACCAAGTAAATCATTTGTAGAGTGCCTTTTTGGATTGATTCTATGCCTCTTTGCTCATATTATCATGAGTAATTGAGAATTTACCATAATATAGTAAGTCAATAGGAGTTTAAATAGACTCCTTATCCTTACGTCAGGCATTTTCATGTCCTTGTCTTTCGGTGGAGCACTAATGTGCTAACTGACAGCCTGTGGCCCTGAGCAGCCAGCCCTCTTGGCTGCCCTGGGAGGGACCATTGTCAGCCAGACCCTGGGAGCCCTGCCCAGCCCTAGGATTGAACGTGTGTCTGAATGTGTAGGCAGTAAGGGAGCAAACAATAGACTTTCCCAATTTACAACGTAGAGGAAATAAAAATATTTCTGAGTGGTTTGAGCATTTGTTTTAAAACACGGTTGAGGTTTAAATAAGGTTAGTGAAAAGCTCTTAAATCCGTGCACCACAGTCTTCCCCAGACTTCTCGGCAGGATGGTTTCTTTGAGACGTGGGCTGATTGGCTTGAGGCAATTTTGCTTCTTCGTGGGGTTGGGAGTAGCAGCCCCGGGCTGGTGGTTCACTGAATATTGAAACCAGCGTGGCATCTGCGTCTTCACAGAGAAGAATATGGTCTTGAGTCTTTGCTTTTGCCTTCCTCTCCTGCTTGTTCATGAACACGCATGTTTGTCCTTTCCAGCTGTTTTGGTTAGGTGTGTGCAGCATTGAAGCAAAGAGAAAGGGGTTGTCTTCTGGTTTCTGCATTCCTAGTAGAGGTCCCGGCCCACAAGTCCCACGTAAAAGCAATCACCTAACTGTGCTTTCTTTTGCCTGGTGCTGAGCCCCACTTACACATCTGCGTGCGAGAGTTTAGTGAAAGACAAGGCAGTATAAGAAATTTGACTCTCAGCTGACCCTATTCACGTTCTTAAAATTTCCTAGGGCTTGGGTAGCGTGAGGACTTGAGCTTTGCCCCAGAATTTCCAGTCTCCATGGAAGTCAGATTGTCTATCATACTTGAAAAATGAATTAAGGAAATTAATTGCAGTTTAAAAGCCCAGATGTTAAGATACCAGTGAGTTTTAGCTTTTTAGTAGGTTTTGGAATTTGAGGTATTATTGCCTGTTGTGTGTTGCACTGTTCCTGCAGAAGCTGAGTGCAAGGTGGTGGCCCTGTGTCTCTTCTTCACACGGCCAAATCATGGGGTGTGCTTACAGTGGGTAAAGATCCACTCACTGAGCTTCTAGGAGATGCCAGATTCTCTACAAGTCTAATCGAGTTAGAAAACAAATGAGGTAGGTCAGGTCATCAAGTTCCTGAACCGATCCTCTTCCATGTGAGACATTCACACATGAGTACGCGTGCACACACTTCACTAGCATTCTCTGGTTGACTCTGGACCGCCCCACATCGTTCTCATTAGCCCGAGAAGTAATAAGAGTCCCCGCATTTTCTTAGAGCTTCTGAACTTTGTGTTGTGTGTGTCTGTGTGTGGGGGGGTGGTTTCTTATTTCACGAAATGTTTACTGTTCCTAAAGATGGGCTTGCTGGTGCCTCAGTAGAATTTGTATATCAGGGTGTGTGTTTGTGTATTTACTGTAGCTGTTTTGGAGTGTTGGCCTTGATCCAAGGACACTGTCCAGCATGGGCCCATTGTGTCCGGGGTGGACATTTGGGAGCCATGAGAGCAAAGGCAGCTAGCGGACACAGCAGCCGTGCTCTGGTGTCGACATAGGCTCTGGTGTCGTGAGCATGCTGGTCTCTGACTGACCATGTCCTTCGCTGCCGAAATGGCAGGGAACCCAGACGGCAGCTGGTGACAGATACACACAAAAAATAAATGGCCCATCTCTCCTCAGGTGTCTCTTTTTTTTTTTTTTTTTTTTCAGTTGAAGCCTTTCTCTTTTCTTCTTAACCAGAGTCTCCAAAATAGGCTTTCACGTTTCATTGCAAAGCTGCACCCAGGAATTGACATCTTGGGGAAGAGTTTGCTTCCCCCCCCCCCCATTTCCAGGGCACAGTCAGTGCATCATTTAGGAGCCACTTTGTCCTTCGATCAGGTCGCTTGTCAGCTGTGATGTGTTGGCTGGTTTGTCTTAACCACGATAGGAGTCTGTTCTTGATTTCAAAGATAACTTACAAGTACATGTTTCCAGGAAAACTTGCTTGTACATGGAAGCTCTTGGGCTTCTGCTTTATGAAGGGACTGTTTTGATCCCTGTCATGTCCTTTTCCAGTTAAGAAATGGCTGTTTCCTGTTCCTTAGCATCTTTTTACAATTATGGGGACCTGGCTTGGAAGGAGCCTTCGGATAACTAGTTAATAAAAGTAACTTTCCCAAATAGACAAGAGAGTGAAAGAATCTCCTCTTTCATGTCTTTTAATGATGAAGAGTAAATACTCTGCATTTTAAGTGGTTCCTTTTCTTTCGAAAGCATTTCTTACATGGAGCAGTTTCTGAGGCTTCTGGAATCCTGTTCTCTCAGGTCCCTTCTTCAAAGCTGGAGGAAGCCCTGCTTGGCTCGCTCCAGACCGCCTGCATTGGTGCTTATCTCTCCCCTCCTTTATGTCCTGAGGGCCGCGCCTGGTGCTCACCTCCCTGCCTTCCCTCGCCTGCCTGGGGTTGCTACAGGGTGTCCTCCTCCCCTTTATGGTCGCAAACTGGAAAAGAAAACAAATAGCCGGAGCTCCCACGGCAGCCCAGCAAGCTGGGGAAAATAGTCCTCATTCTCCTTGTTCTTGGGTTCAAAGTGCACTTCACATTTTATGGGGGTGATCAGCCCTCCCAAGGTGCTGGTTTGAGGGGGCCTGCATCTGAGCCTGGTGGACAATTAACCATGCTGACCTCTTCCTTTTGCCTTCGCCTTTCTGGCTGAGTTGACATTAATGCTCTGAGCAAGAAGGGGCTGCTGCTCCTTTGAGCGGAGCACCAGGCAGGGGTGGAGAAACATCTGATCTTGTTCAAAGGGGCTGTCTCTGAAGCATGAAGATTGAACTGATGGTGACCCCACCCTGGGGGAAGGAGAAGCGCCCTCTGGAGAACGGCCCGGAGGAAGGAGCTGTCAATTACTAATCCCATTGGCTTGTGGGTCTTCAGGGTCTTATATCCGTTTAAAAGAGAGAGAATTGGGGTTGAAGGTAATAAAATAGGCCTTAAATTAGAGGAGCAGGGGGTCATTTCATCTAATTTTGTGGTTGTTACTGAGGAATAAAAGGCAGAGGAGATAATTTCATTAGCCCCTTTGAGGTCTTTATCACGGTGAGATGGCATCCGGGGATGGAGCAGGGCCTCGTGGGCGCTGGCCTTTTCTGTCCCAGGGAGCCTGCAGCTGCGTTTCTGTGGCCCCAGGGGGAGGGCCTGGGGAGGCACCGTCACCATTCCGGTCACCATGGCCAGGAACAGAGTTTCTCCTGCTCTGCGTGAGTTAGTGACTTATAGCAGTTGATCCGTGGCCCGGCATACCTGTCTGCCAGGTACTCAGGAGCGTGACATTCACCTGGAGAGAAAGGAATCCACCAGACAAGAGCACTCCTTTAGAATCGGAATCATGTCTTTCACTTCTGAGGAAGGCTGCCAGTCACCTGTTGACGTGATTTATTTGGGGCATGGTGGTCATCACATTCCTTTGAGCTGAGCAGCGTTCAAAGTGTTAAGTCTTACAGTGGGGAGTTGGCAGGGAGGTGTGCCCTCTGTGTGCTTGTTCTGTTCCATATGTTCACGTCTGCTGCTTCCTGGAGCCCTGCTCGGTAGGCATGTACTCCTACCCATGTGGCTAGAGAGTGAGGCGGAGAGAGGTTCTGGGACGTAGTCTTGGTCTCCCGGGAGGGCAGTAGGGGAGATGGGATTCTATCCTGGACTTTTAACTTTCAGATTCGATTCTCTGTGATCATTAATGAAGAAACGGGGAAAGAGGAGGAGGAGAATGATAAAGATTCTTCCAATACTAGATAGTTCTCTGCACCAGCCACCAGCTGGCACCATTCCCCAAGGCAGCCTGGTTTCTTTCTGAAGGGGAAGCAAAGTGACCAGGGTGGGCAGGGCAGGGCGGGGTAGCAGTGGGGGAGATTGGAGAGGGGAGGATGAGGAGGGTGATTTGTGTGTCTGACATAGTCATAAAGTGTTGAGTCCCTTCTGGAATGCCCATGCATATGATCAGGAAGGACAGTGACATCAGGTGCTGACAGCACTGCTGCTCGCTGGTTTGTTTCTGGGGCCCAGCTCTTCCCGTATCCATCTTCATTCATACTCTTACTGTCTCATGTCTGATTGCTTGCTTCTCTCCAGCTTCTCTCTCTCTACTGCATACATTTCTGCCGAGAATTTATGAACTTAGCCCTGAGAAACAAAACTTCTGTTAAAATGTGCTAACAAAAACCTTAACCTCTGCGAAGTGCATTTAATCATGGATTCAGCATGTAGAATTCTTATCAAAATCTGTTCCCCCCACCCCCTTGATTCAGGAGCTCGTATTTCCCCCTGTAAAGTGATAATGGAAACTGGAGGCATCTCCCTTTCTGCTGATGTGGTGCTCTTGGGAACTCCCTGTAAGTAAAACTCCAGCCAAGTGTTTTCCTGAAATGTTAGCTGAGGGTGATTTTTTTGGGGGATAGGGGGAAGTTTCACTTGTTGCCCTAATGCATCTCCACCTTCTGTTCAAGAATCTTCACTCTGTAGTACTTCGAGGCAGGAGTCGTCTTGCTTTGGCCGTGTGCTGTTCCTTTCCTTCATTATAGCGGCTGATCAGAAGTTGGCTGTACTCCAGTGCCTCTTAAAAGCTTTTCTCCCTGGCTGTGTCCAGGAATTTGAAGTGCAGTGTCAGAAATGATGTGAGTGGATGAAGAAGAAATAAACAAACCCAGGCGACATGCGAGGAAGCCCTGGCAGCCCTGCTTCTGTTTTTCTGTAGTTTTGATCTGAAGGAAGCAGATTTCCCCTGTATGGAAGGAGTGGGGCTGTGAGGGTCCTTGTGCCAAGGAGCCCGAGATGTGCATGCCAGTAGGCCTTCTAGCATAGGCTCCACATAGTCGAATCCACCCTGGGATGAAAACGAGTCATGTATGCTTGGCAGAGTGGAGATAAGTCACACGTCTGCAGCCTAAGCTACATGTACGTGGAGTAAAAATAGCATGTGTTCAGGGAAGCAGAACATTCCAGAATGCTTCAGTCCCCTCTTGGCAGGAAAGCAGGGAGTGCGGAATAGGAGAGCTGGAAGGGACTTAAAAGAGCTTGTCCAAGTCCTTTGATTTCAGTTAAACACAACAAATGACTTGCCCGAAAGCCCCTGGGGGCAGGGGCCCTTGTCTGTCGTGCCCATTCACCTTTATAACTTTGGTCCCTGAAACGTAGTAGGTGCTTACTGTGCACTTGGCAGGTGAATGAACGATAGAAGTGAAGATAGGAAATCTTCCCGTCTTCACTGACTCCTTGTCGAGTGCTCTCTGAGGTATTTTTATAGGCTGAAAAAAGTGTAAGAAGTGGTGCCAAGTAGCTTGTATGTAGTTAATTGTGATTACACGTAGATAAGAAAATCGAGACGTGAGATTAAACGGATTGCTTCAAGTTGGTGGTGAAGTCACGGGGAAGATAGGCCTTGGGGGTGGGCAGGAGGAAGGACTGCCATATTGTGTGTGTGAGTGGTGCCCTGTGCATTTGTGCAGAACCCGGGCTGTGGAGAGGTGATGGCCCCCCTCGCAGCCTCCCTGGAGAAATCCAGACGCCTGTGGAACAAACAGTCTTGAAGCGGCCCTTCCACCCAGGAACAGTACTGGCACCTGGGGGCCCATCCTCCTTCTGTGGCCCTGTGCCTTCCTTTTCAGAGGGATGTGCTCCTTGGGACTCGGGGAACTTTTCAGTCTGCTGTGGAAGTGCATGTGTACGAGATGGCGTCGATGTGACCAGGGTACTGCAGTGATGGGAGGAGGACTCAGGTCTCTGTACTGACAGACACCATGAGCCAGCAAATCAGGGTCACTGCCACTGCCCAAGCGCATTTTGCAGACTGCAGCGCTGGCTGCTGTCACTGGCTGCAAGCACGTAAACAATGTCCCTGCAGTGTGCTGGACTGAGGAACCCATGTGGGAAGCCATGCCGCGGTAAGGCAAGGCAGTGCTGTTCGTCTCTCTCCCTGTGAACCTCCCAGTTAATTCACAAAAAAAGATTGACCATTACATGGTTTTAAAATTTAGAATAGCTACAGGAGGTTAATTCAAGATTAAAAGTTGCCAAAGAGGGGGTACCTGGTTGGCCCAGTCGGTAAAGCATGCCACTCTTGATCTCGGGAGTTGTGAGTTCAAGCCCCATGGTGGGGTGTAGGGTTTACTTAATAATAAAAAAAATTTTTTTTAAGTTACCAAAGAGAATTTGTAAGGTCAGGAATTTTTGTTTAAATTCACAAATACTGAGTGAGGACATGCTGTTGTTTGCTGCTTGGTGAGTTTCATGTACCCGATGAACCTGGTCCATCTGCCCATCATCCCATCCTTCTAGCCTGGATGGAGGTATATGTGTCTCTTTAAATTGACCTTTGGGCTTCACCGTCTGGCCTTGATGTCCAGGGGTGAGTGTGCTTCCTCTGGAACCCTGGGCAACTTGACCACTTTCATGTGGAGTTTTCTCTGCCTTCTCAGGGAGAGGGAACACTGTTCTTTCTGGAAGTTCCTCCTCCCTGATGGCCCTTTCACTGGTTCACCTGACTTTGCTGATAGTGACTTCACGTGATGTCTTCTTGCTTCTCTCCAGGAAATAAGCGGCGGCAGACATCCTCATCTCCCGGTGGGTCATGAGGTGAGCTGTAGTCTAACCCTGATTGATGACACAGAAGCAGTCAGCTGGGTTAGCGGCTTCTGTTCTGTATTAAAGCACACAGGCCTTACTGATCTAGAGCTGGCAGGTGTGCTGCAGACCAGAGGTGGGTCTGAGCTGGTCTCCATAGCAGGATGAAGAATGAGTACCATTGGCTAGAGTATTAGAGTTTGAATAAAAGACCAAGCTCCATTTTGCACAGTGGCATTAACCGTTACTTTGTTTTTTGGTGAAAATAGGCTTTGGGAAGTGATTGTTGTGGTAGTGTCCTCAGTCTGGTGTTGGAACTTCTCACTCGGGCTGTTGTTCCACACCCATGGAGTTATTCGTGAGCCTGTCCTTGCGTGCAGTGCCCGCATGGGCCTTTGCAAGTCAATGGGAAATGTTTTACTTGAACTGAAAATATTCTGTGTGCAAAACCATGCAAATTAGAAACAAATTCAATTTTTAATACTACATATATGTCAACAAAAACAGCTTATTTGGAATATCTAGTTTCTTGAAGTCATTTACATGTGGGGAATACCTGATAATTCTCTTCAGGATTCTTAAAAGTATAAGCAAATGTGCGGTGGGAATGCCTGATTCCCCAGCTGTGAGCCCTGAGCATTTACGAAGGGTAATTTAGAAAGCAGACCTTCTAGTGGAGAAGTGTGGTGGCATTGCCTGTTCATGAAGGCATACTTTTTATTTCTTTACTTATTTTATTGCATGTGGCATAGTTTCATTTCAGTAGTTCTCTTTATCTTTTTTAAAGAAATCTATGGGGGTCTGTAACCACAGTGACAGAAAGGAAGTTAATGGAGGTTTATATGGTAGCATTCATGTTTACAAAATTAAATGCTCAAATGTGATGGAATTGTATATTCATAGGATTCTCGTTTATACAGGTTTAATTTTAATAAGTTAAAAGATTGGTTCATATTCATGATTTTCTTATTGCAGAGTGAAATAGTATATATACACTCATTGATTACTCCCCGAATAAGGTATAAATCATGTAAGTATAGTTTTATAGAGAGTAGGAGTGTAAGAATCAAAGTCTGTGGTTATTTTGCAAGTATCTTGCTCTTGGTTTTACAATTCAGAGAACTTTAAAATTCGGAGAAGTTGTTAATATGCCCTGCCTGTCTGCTCTTCCATTTATTCCTTCTGTATTTTTTCTAGCTGATCACCTCCCCCTGCTGTGCTCTTTCCTAGGAACCAAGATTAAATCCCTGATCTACACCCCAGTTTAATCAACCTCTGTTGGTAACACCTGAACCCTAGGGTCTTCATGAAAGGACTGAGTTTTTCCTCCAGTCTGGCCAGGTCTCAAGGATGTCTTGGTCCTTGTCTTCTGGTCCTTAAAACTGGAGCCCAGTTGTACTGAACAAGCAGCCCAGCTCACCCTGAAACTAAGCAATATGCATTTTCTATAGCCTCAAAATGGTATTGATTAAATACACAGGCTTGGATTTTGTTTGCTGATTATGCAGTCTGTTTAAGTATTTTACCATTTAATAAACATTAGAGAGCTATTATGTATCAGGCTCTTGGGAGAAGAGAATGTTTGGGAGACAGCCCTTTTCAGCCCCGTTTTAGTGCTGGGGCCGGGTCCAGGGCTGGGGCTGGACTGAGGGGGTGTTTGGGCGGGTTTTGTGGTGGGGAAGGCGTAGCCTTGCATCAGGGAGGCTTGGGTTACAGTCTCTGCTCTCCACTTCCAGGCTCTGTGATGTTAGGCAAGTTACTAATCTTCCTAGGGCTTAGCTTCCTTCTCTGTAAAAGGGGGATAATCTTACCCACTTCTGGAATTGTTAAGAGAGTTAACTGAGATGACCTAGGTAAGGCATACCTAGTAGGTAGGGATCATAATTGTTACAATAGGAGCAAGTCTGCCTGAGTAATCCAGGAGTTTCTGAAAGTTTCTTCTGAATTGTCAGCCCCCCCTCCCCGGAGGTGCTCAAAGCATGTGTGTAGCTGGGGGTGTTGTGAGGGCCGTTGTGCCTTCTCCACATGGTTGCCGCTGTTTCCCTATCAGAGCCTGCTGGGGACGGAGTTTCCTGGCGCTCAGGGCCTGTGTTTACCCTTTATCCGCAGCACACAGCTTCTGGACACGGGCATTTCCCAGGGCTTCCTTTGCCTTTACGATCAGAGGAGTTCTAGAGTGTGTATTTGACGAGAGGCAAAATTAATAGACATTTAGAAATTAAATTAGCCCTGTGGCAGATTGGTTCGAGAGTCTGCTTCTGTTGGGAGGAATGCCTACCCCGTGAGGGCCTTGCCCAACGGCCATCTGCTCCGTGGGACAGCTGAGGTTCGACCTCCTGGGGTAAAATGTTAGTTGGAAAGGAGGATGCAAAGCCAAAAATTGTATAGAAAGTGTTTATGTTTGTCTTGGGAGAATGGCAACCTATCACACACCATTAACGGGCCTGGCCTGCTAATAGTCTGCTGCTGCCGTTTGCACCAGCCCAGCGATGTAATTTATTTCACTGAGGGAATTGTGGTTTTATGTGCCATGTAGTGGTGTCATTGAAACCTTGTTTTAAGAGGAAAACAGCAATTAATGTTTGAAATAGGAAGTAGCTTTACAAATGTGTGGTGGAAGAGACCCAATAAAAATGATGATCCGGAGTTCCCCAAAGGTGAACCTAGGAGTTCATAAAAGGTCTTCTGTGTGGTAAGTGGATGGCTATTGATGTGTAAGCCGAAAGCGGGATAGGACTGGCACGGCCAGAGCCGGCAGCGTGAGCGCGCGCCACCGCGGGGAGGAAAGCGGCTCCTGGGCGCGCAGGCGGGTCTCCGTGGTGTCCGAGCCACAGGCGGCGGAGGGCGGGGGTGTGTTTGGCCGGCTTGGGCCGCGTCTGTGTTAGGGCTGCCGTGGTCCTGCTGGAAGGTGACAGATGTGCAGGCCCCTCCCACGCTGCACAGGGGGCTGGAAGAGGGGCTCTGACTCCGTGGCGGGGTTTGCTTACGCCCCCCATCAACATCCAGCCCAGGATCTTGAGAAATGAAGGAGCAGGGCATATGGGAGCCACGGAGTACTGAAGCCCTGAATGTTTATTTCCTTGTTGTCTTTAGTGTTCCTGGATGGCTGGGTCATCTAAAGTAAAAGGAACTCTTAAAAATGAAGGGAAAGAATGGTTTCCTGAGAATTGGGATTTTTGACTCAGGAGAACGCTTTTTTAAATGGAGGTATTCCCGTGGCGCCGCTGCGTGTGTGCATTGGACTGCGAGGAAGTCGGCAGGGGAAGATGGTGAGGCCTCTCCCGGGGGTCTGCTCAGCCGTGTGCTCCAGTAGAGTGGGTGCCTCCCAGGAGGGCTGCCCAGCCTTGGGGCGCTTGACGTCTTGTGGGGACAGGTCCTTGCTCCTGGCTGCGCTGTGTGCGATGTAGGCTGGTGAGCAGCGGCCCCGGAACCCTCCCCCGCCCCGACGTGGGCAGCCTGCGGGCGCTGGGCGGCCGGTCTTGGCTGAGAACCACCGCTGTAGCCTGCGAGCTCGGAGGTGCTTTCCATCGGTGGTTCCCTCAGGTGATCACAGGTCAGGGTCCTCTCACACATGTCTTGCCTTTATGAGAACGATGCAGTAAGAGAAAATACAATAGTGAGTGTAAAGCACAAGGGATGTCTCAGACTCGAAGAGTATAAAGCGGTTTAGGGATTTACTTCTCAAGAGAAGGCAGGCTCAGTGAAATCTCTCCTGGAAGTTTCTAAAGGCCAGAGCTGTATAGAGAAAAGCGATTGGTCCAGTTACACAAATCTCTGCCTTGTCAGGTCAGGATTTCTTGGTAATAGTAGGAGCTCATGGCCAATTTCTCAACCTCAGGTCTGTTTACCAAGTCTGGATAATGCCGTCGGGCTGTTTCCCTGCTGTTTTTGATCAGGTTTTTAAAAACCAATCACTCCCGTTCTTTTTTTGTCAGGCTCAGTCCCTGAAACAAGCAATTCTGAATGTTCACATCCAGGCTCAAGTGCAAATTACCTTTATCTCAGGGTCTTTGAATTATGTTTTATACAACGTGGCTGGGGAGCTTCTAGACCTGAAAGCAAGGTCCACCTCCTTGAGTCTAGGTGGGCTTGTCTCTACTCTGACCAGTAAAGTATGACAGAAAGTGTCATCGTGTGGCCTCCGAGGCTAGGTCATAGAAGGCCATGCAGTTTCTGGCTTGTTTGCAGGAACGCTGCTTTTCCAGTGCTGAGCTGCCATTGAAGAGGTCTGCCTTATAGCCCTTGTGGCAGGTGATGCCGTGGACAGTCTCAGCTGAACCCAGCCTTCCATCCATCCCCACTGAAATGTGCATGAAGCCACCTCGATTCTGCAGACTAGCCCACCCGCCCACCATGTGCCACCCGTGACATTGTCCCGTGAGCAGAAGCATCACCCAAACTGTTCCTTGTCCACATTCCTGACCCACAAAATGAGACACTATAAAAAGTTGTCGTAAAGGAACATACCGACCATTCGTCTAATGCGCTACTGAAAAACTTGTTCTGAAAGCTTCTTGAGATAATGGTTTGTTGCTCTTCCTAAAGAACTTTTTCAGGGTAATCATGACCATGTTTTGCCTCACCCTGCTGGCTGATGGACATTAATGCCTCTGTGGCATAGACTTACTAAACTGTTATCAAAGGTTTTAATAAATGCCGCTTAATAATAACTATTCAACAAATGTGAAGTTGCTCTGGTTTCACCTGGAGGTAGGCTCAGAGCCTCTGCCTTCATTTGGTTCCTTATTCCAGATTATTGCTCTCATGTCCCAAGGCCCAAAGAAGTGTGCACTTTGAAGGAGCTTTTCAGTTCTTAGAAGATTAGATCGGTTTGTCCTGAATCCTGTCTTGGGGTTGTAGATAGACACTCTAAAAGGTATCTTTCCTAGCGATAAACAGCATTAAAGTGTAAGTCGTAAAAATTGCATTTTTGGTATATGACGGAATATCCTTTATGTTTACCTGGCTAGGGAGGAAAGGTATATAATTATTTGAACCCATCTCTTTCCTGCAAGAGAGCTAATAGTGTCCTTGTGAATGTGAAGTGCCTGATACTTTTAAGAAAGCCTGAAAATAACATAGCAATCATCATCAGAGGAGACTTGACACTTCACATTTTGAGGCCGCAAAGGGAGCTCTCCCAGAAGCCAGCATGTGCTTCAAGAAAGGCAGAATTAGCAGCCCGTGTGCTGGGGGCTTCTCCTGAATTAGGGCAGGTGGGCTGAGGAAGCTGCCTCTTCGCAGATGGGTGCCGGAAGCGAACAAGTCCAGGTTGTTAGCGATGTGGACCTCCAGGGATGTCGCTGTGCATGCTGATGTCAGTGAGAAGAGGCAGGCTAATAGCAAGTATTGGTGGAGGTAAGATGGAAGGAGAGCTGTGGTTGTCTTCTGCCAAAGCTATGAAAGACTGGCTGTGTAAATGAGACCTCCCTAGGGGGAGCTGGGTGGGTCACCATCCTCGTCCCTTTTAGCATCCTTTCCTGTTCTCTTTGGGACATGTCAATATGCATACCAGGGATTAGGGGAGCTGATCATCTTCTGGCATGGTTTTCTGAAATCTGGATGTGATTGCTTTGGAATTCTTGCCGAAATCCCTTTCTGGCTTTGTGATTTCTGCGTAAAATGCCCTCAGAAGCAATCCATTGTTAGAGTAGTTACAAAGGAAGCCTGGGGAAGGAGGTTTGGATTTGCCAAGGAAATGGAAGAAGGGGAAAGAGAGTAGAGGGCAGCATGAAGGAGGAGGACAAGGGGGAGGAGTGGCGAGCAGGTGGTGGAGCAGACGGTGTAGCTATGTGGCAGATGTTCCAGGTCTGAGGAGCATAAGCATCATGGGGCACTTCGAATCCCACATCCTAACCCCAGCTTTGCAGAGGTAAGCCTCTCTCTGTAGTCCGCTAGGGGCGTTGCCTCTGGGTGGTCTCCCCCGGCTGGTGCCCCATCTGATGGTAGAGAAGGGAGGGCAGCCTGTGGATGGAGCGTGGGTGTTCTATTTCTCGTGTATCCATCAGCTGGACCTTCTTGGCTGTCTTTATTTTTGAAGCCAAATGAGTGGTGCCCTTTTCAGAATATGGGTTCTTATTAATTGTAGCAAGCAGGTTTTGAATCCAAAGTCAGTGTTTTATTCTGGGACAGTCTGAGTTCTCTTAGATGAGGCTGAACACAGTCGAGGGCTTTTCCCCATGCTCCCATCAGGAGGTCAGATTTGTAGAATGATGGTTGTCTGGCAGGTCCTAAGTTAATTTGAAATCTTGAAGCTTAGAGTTTATGAAAGGACAGATTAAGAATGCCTACCATATATGGATTTGTTTTCAGAAAACAGTTCTCTGTTAGCTGCTGAGTCCTGATGGCTTCTCAGAAGTTTGGATTGTTTTAGTCTAATTACCAGTTGAACAATGCAGGAAAAGGGAGGAAATCTGGTGTGTGTCTTCCCTTTGTCTTTCATTTCTTTATCTTCCTTTGCTTTCTGACAGGCATTTCTTGTTTAAATTTCCTTGATGTCCTTTTGATTTCCTTTTCTGTTTACTGTAATGTTTCTCAACTGGGGCAAGGTTGACTCCTGTCCTCTCCCCCCTCTCTCCTCCATATACCAGGGGTGTTTGGATCTGGGAGGGGATTAGTCTGCCCTAAGGCTTTATAGGAATAGGAACCAGGGATCCTAAATGCCTGCACAGGAAGCACTCCTGAGGTGTTGATGCTGCCCATGTTGTAGATGGAAGGCAAAGGCTCTCCTGCAAATCATGTTGGAGAGTCTTGAACTTGCATTTATAAGCTGTGACTAAAAATAGAGTGGTTAAAAGCCCAGGCTTTGGAGCCAGACTGCCAGGGTTGAAACCAGCTCTGACATTTCCAGCTGGGTGCTCTTTGGAAAGTTAGCCTCTTGCTTCAGTCCTGTCATCTGTGAATTGGGATCATTATTTTTGTGACAATCAAATGGGTCAGCACTTGGTATATTTTAAGTATTTTCAATAATTACATCTTTTTGATAAAGTATCATTCTAACGGGTCCCAAGATCATCTCCCTATGCCTGAATCTTTTAGTCCTTTTTTTTTCTTTTTCTAAATATGAGCTATATTGATGCTCATATTTTTATATTTGTAGAGGCAATATAGATTTCACCACAATTTTAAGTTCAAATATAACAAAATAATTTTAGAGTATTTCTTAAAGACTTCCAATAAAATGGGTAGAGTCTTGCAGTCGAAAACAATAGGTTTATGAGCCAGACACTGTGAGAAGCACTTGTAATAGTCTGGTTTGGGACTGCTTGTTTAATATTAGAGGTGGACTTCAAAAGTAGATTCTTTCTCTGTAAAATGAATGGGCTTTACCCAGATGCACAGAGGATGGAGCTTTCTTGCTATCTCCCACCCTCCTGAGACCCAGGGGAGATGTGAAGAGACTCCCTGGCCAAAGAAGGTGGGTATAGTTGTACCAGTAGCATTTCCCTATAGGAGCCTGCTTCCTAAGGGGCCAGCTGGAAGTACTCCCGATTCTATTCCAAGTGCCCAGGCACACCAGTCCCATTCTCCCAGGGGCATTGACGGTGACCAGACCAGATTCAGGGTCAGGACTGTTCAGGCGTATTTTACCCACAGAGGCTTTTGAAGTGTAGAGCTAAACCTTGTCATCTGCTAATGTTTCAGACATAGCATGGGCACCCAAATCAACATGGGTCAGCAAGCCTTATTTCTAAGTTCTGTTCTTCAACTCGTGTGGGCTCCTGTCTAGTGTCTCATGACCAAGCAAAGAAAGTGTTGTTATGCAGTGGCATTTGCTTTGGGTGCCCTCGATCCCAGGGAGGATACTGACCAGGGCTCTCTGACAAAGGCAGCTGTTTACTCCTTGCAGTTATCTTCCCAGTAATCCATTAACGGTGATGTTAATGTCCCCGTCATGCATCTGATGAAACTGAGTCACTGGTTCCATAAACTTTCCCAGGATCATACAGCCAATAAGTAGAACAACTGGGTTTTTGACCACAGCTCTGCTTGAGCCAAAGCCAATTTTAAATCACTACCCTGGCCTTTCTGTTAGTATGAAGTAGATATGGGTAGTCCATTTGGAATGGATTAAAAATTTGCAACTGAGAGTAACAAGCACTAAGGATGGAAATCACTGAAAACAGGAGGTTGACTTCATGCTAACAGAAGAGAGTAATAATTAGCATCTGTTTTATGCCAGGCATTGCACATTACTTAGCATATTTAATCTTCACAACCTTCCTGTGGAGTCTTAGACCCATTTAAGAGATGAGGCAATAGAAGCTCAGTGAATATAAGTCAGCTTGTGTAAATAACACAAGTAGTAGGTGGCAGAGGAGGACTGTGAATCCTTTTTCCCCCCATGCCATGCTGTGACGAGTCTGGGAAGGCTTCTTCCCAGGCCTGGTCACTTCTGTTTGCCTCTAGGGTGCATCAGATAATTCTGGATTGGTGCATGTTTTAAGCCTGTCATTATTTTATAGAACCAACTGCCTTTATGCTGCATTCATTTCTTACCTGGGAAACTTGCCCATGGCTAACGAGAGAACTAGCCCACAATGGAGGTAGAAGGCTGGCAAAGGAGGCATTGACCTCCAAGTAGAAGGTTCCACGGATGTGGCCTCCTTCCTATGGCCTCTGCTCCTCAGAACCTGGAAGAGGGCTTATGGAGGTTGGCATTTTGCACCAGCAAGCACATCCGTGCACAAAACTGCTCACTCCACGGAGCTTCCCTATCCTTGCTGTGTTTTACCTGCCAGGAGGACTTCAAGATGCCAGGTGTGTGCATGGTGCCACTCACGGGAGGAGAGGCTGGGACAAATCTGTATGTCCTTGGTTAGTGGATCCCACATGCACAACAAAGGATGGCTCTTTTGCTCAGCCTTAATTCATTAGGAAATCACTCTCTCCCCAGCTCATTTGGTGCCAGACGTAGGGCATTTGAAATGTAGGACTAAGTGCTACTATAAAATGGAGTCCAGTGCTTTCAAGAGAGCCCCTGACACCAGTCCCTGGGCTCTTGAGATTTATAGGAGCTGGTTTCATAGAAGTAATTCTGGGTATTGGGGTAACGAATGGCAGCCTTTGCGCAGAGGAAATGTTCCATGGGTAACTAGTTGACTGCTTATTAGTTTACTCTTTCAGCCAAATTATTTTTGTTGCTGTTAAAAATTAATTTTAATAATTGCTTTTGGATCAAGCTGTTGAATAACTGAGCCAAGTTTTCACGCCCTATGAACTTTATAGCAAACTCTCCTCTCTTCGTGGGGTTATTATGAGGATGATATTTGTAAAGCACTTTAACTGCTTAACAAGGCTCTAGATAAATAGTAGTCATATTTTCATGAGTTTTGGAGGAGAGATTATTTAAGGGCATTCCAGGTCTAAAAGATGCAAATCATACTCTATACTGACCATTTGCTTTAGTGGCTATTTTCCTATTTTTACCTTTTAAGGGAAAAATCTTTGCAAAAGACCAGGGTGATTTTTCTATTTTCATATCATTATTGAACTAGTTAAAAAAAGTTCTTTAGTCTGAGAGGAAATGTTTTCACAGTATCAGAGTTTGAATGTAAGGAGATAGTAGGAAGTGCTTCATTGTCAATGAACAGCTAACTTTGCATTAATTGGTAACAAAATAATGTAGTGAAAGCACGCCCTTTGCTATAAAAGAATACACTTGACCCTTGAACAACCTGGGTTTGAATGGCTGGGTCCACTTATTATGTGGATTTTCTGTAGCTTTTTTGTAAGAATACAGTATGTAATACATATAAGACACAAAATATGTATTAATTGACTGTTATCGGTAAGGCTTCTGGTCAAGGGTAGGCTATTAGTAGTCAGGTTTTGGGGAGTCAAAAGTTACGTGTGGAGTTTTGACTGTGCAGGGGTCAGCACCCCTAACCCCTGAGTTGCTCAAGGGCCAACTGTGTATTTTTTCTGTCTTACTGTTTTGTTCTGTTTTGCTTTTGGAGGAGAAACATGCCAGAATTAAAATTGTTGTTTGAGAGAGAATCCATTCCCTAGAAAGGACCATCTTATCATGTCCTGTGGGTTTTTAAAGAGTGTGGGAGTGTGCGTTCTAGGAGCTTTCTGTACCACCCATGGGGAAAATGGATTAGAAAAAGACTCTGCTGGGGCGCCTGGGTGGCGCGGTCCTTAAGCGTCTGCCTTCGGCTCAGGGCCTGATCCAGGCCTTCCAGGATCAGGCCCCACATTGGGCTCCTCCACTGGGAGCCTGCTTCTTCCTCTCGCACACCCCTCCTGTGTTCCCTCTCTCGCTGGCTGTCTCTCTGTCACATAAATAAATAAAATCTTTAAAAGAAAAGAAAAAAAAGAGAAAAAGACTCTGCTTTGTGGCCTCAATACATTCTGAGTTTTAACAATAGATACTCAGTAAAATTTGAAACATTTGACCTCCCACATGATCCATGACGATCCATGACGATCCATGACGTACACACAGCAGCTGTCAGGATTGTTAAAAATGTAAATAAGGCTACAAATTCAGCTGCATTCACACCCTACTTAAAATCTTCCACTCTTCTGTTGCACTAGGGATAAAATCCAAATTCCTTGTCAAGGTGCAATCCTGCCATCTTTGCCAGGCCCCATTCTAGCTATTCCTGTTCTCCCTTCGCGTGGGCTCTGAGACTTGTCTTTCTGGTCCTCAGCCACCAAGCTCCTCCTGCCCCACTCAGGGCCCTCAGCATGGCCATTTCCCCTGCCTGAAGTGCTCTTGCCCCAGGCCTCTGGCGTGGCTTCCTCAAGCTCGAGGCTCGGCTCCTCATCACCTCCTCAGGCTGTGGTCTGTCGGTCATTGAGAAGGAAGCCCAGAAGCCCTGTGGGCCAGGGCCGGCTGACAGTTCTCCCCTGTCTGGGTGTAGAGACTGACAAGGAACAGAATTCAGGCCCAGGCTGAGTTCCGCTTGGAAAGCCTTTCTTTACCTCAGCCCACAGCGATCTTGCCCTGCCCTCCGCCGTCCTCCCCACACCACCTCCAGGGCACACTGCTCTTCTGGGTCCACACTGGGCCTCTTAGGGACCTAGTAACTTGTGCTTTGGACCCTTTGCTCCTCGGTGGAATCTTGCCACCGTTTGGTGGGCATGCTTACTGATCTTAACCAGACTTTCTTTCCCAGTGATCCCCTGGCTGCATCTGTGGAAAAGTGAGTGGACCCAGGACATGTGGTGTTCTCTATCTTCCCACTCCCCTGGTGAAGTTGTGTTTAGCGATTCCCCACGGGGTGCCACGGGCTGAGCACAGAGGGCCCAGCTGGCATGTCCTGAACCGGTAGCTGCTGTCCTGCCTTGCCTCTCACACAGCCCCGGAGCAGGAGGGCGAGTGTGTGCTAATGAGGAGGCAGGGGGACCGTGGACGGTCGCTCTGCCAGCTCTGTCCATGGCAGTCTGGGTAGTTGATTGCAGTTACGCTGGGATCTACTAGCCCAGCCTGAGGCTCAGGCTGTCTCCTCTCAGGAGCTTCTGGTGGATGACTGGGAATTTTCATCCTGTATTACCGGACGACTGTTACTCTCTCTAGAAAAAGGTTCTTTAAAAAAAAAAAAAAGATGCATTAGTGATTCCACTCCCCATATAAAGAAGCTTAATTTTCTGTTTTTTTTCTTCCTGTTGTTTAAAGAAATGCTTGTTGTGGAAAGTTTAAACAGCATGTAAAAGTCTAAGTAAAGGGCAAACCATGCCAAGTACCTACCTTCTAAAGGTAATTATTGCCCTTATGTTTCACGATCATCACGCACATATGCACACTTACAGCCTTAAATACAAGATCATATTATAAGCATTGTTTTGGTTTTTTCCTCACAATAGATTGTGGTCGTCTTTCCATGTCAGTCAATTTAGACCCCTCCTTTTTAATACCTGAAACATATGCCATTGTATGAATGTTCTGTGATTTATTTAACCAGTCTCTTAAAGATGGAACGTTTTCCCTGTTACGAATAATGCTTCATTAAACATCCTTGTACCAGTCTAATTCTCTCACAGGAAAAATGGGTTAGAACTACTGAGTCACAATATAATAATTATTTGGATTTTCACACAGGCTGACAGGCTACCTACAGAAATGTTGAACCATTTTTATTGTCCCATAATGAAGGAAAACCTGTTGCTGACTTTCTTCAATGCTGTTCTTTTAATGTATTTTAAATGATTAATTTTCCTGAACTCTTCAGCTACTGTTTTTTTCTTGGCAAATAGATTTTGGATAACTAATTAAGGGGAGGTTTAATGATGGATGTAGCTTCACTGGTTAAGAAGCAAAAAGTCTATGTTTTCCCTTACATCATTCTAGAATGCAGTTAAACAGGAGGATGAAATTTTCCTCGGCCTAAAATTCTTCTAGCTGGACTGAGAATTAAATTCTACATGAGACAGATTAACTGAAGGAAAAAAACCCAAGTTTTATTATGTGTGCACAGAGGCGTGGTACTGAAATTGGGACCCAAGCAAATGACCAAAGTTGGGCTGTTCTTATACAATTTAGACAGAGACAATAAATTGGTGGGGAATTGACAGGATAAAGAAAGCAGATGTTTGGGAGCTTTAATTAGTATTCGAAGTGGCATTTGGGCTGAGGTAATAGATGAGTAAAAAAGTAACCAAGTTTGTTTGTTTCTATAGCTTTCTCAGCTTTAAAGTTCCCATCTCTGGTAATGAGAAGGTTTTTTTTTACTTCTTAGTCCAGGGAGGCACCTTTCATATGGGAGATTTATTTCAGGGGGATGAGGGGAGGGTCTGAGTGTCTTACACCAGCTGTTTGCCAGGTAGCTTCCATTCAAAATGATCAGTATGCCATGGGGGTACATTTGGGGCGGCCCGTCCTGTGCTCTTACACAGTAATGTCTTCTTTTGACTTTCATTGCAATTAATCATCACGTTGGAGGTTACGCATTTAAAGCCAGTGCCCTTTTCCAGTCTTTATTGTGGCAATCTGTCATGCTCCATACTTTCCATATTGCTCCTAAAACTTTGCTAAAGAGAGCTTTTGGCAATAGAAGTAGCAAATACTACTTTGTAATTTAATAGGGATTTTAAAAAAATAACTCTTGAGTTCTTACTTGAAGGTATCATCTTGAGGTGAGTATTCTAGCATTTCTATGGAAGCACTGCTTTCATGGCTCTCTCTGGTTTCTTCTAGAATGTTTTCTCCGTTTGTTTCAGTCTTTGAAAGTTTCCCCAGATCCATGTGATTAATGTCCTGTTGTTCCGCCTCTTTGAACGTTATCTCCTTGATCTCATCTGTCCATCCTCTGTGTCACCTGAAACTTTGACCAGCTCATTCGTTAATTGCTTATCTTTCTTTCACACTTTGAGTTCATCTAATGATAAGGCTATCACCTATCATCTTAAAAAGCTTTTGTAGTGTGTATTCTTTTACAGGCCAGAGTGATTCAATGTTTAACATTCATTGTATGCTCCCTTTGTCTGAGTGTTACATAGATCACGAAAAGTAGATTTGCCTGTTGGGACTATTGCTATAACAAGACATAGGCAACTTTAGCTTAGGGGAGAAAAATAACACCATCTTAGTTTTTGGCTTTTGTTTTCTGTTTTTTTGTTTGTTTGTTTGTTTTTAATAAGAAAGAGCAGAGGAGTGGCAGAGGGAGAGGGAGAGAGAAAATCTGAAGCAGGCTCCACGCTCAATCCTCAATGCTGAGCCAGATGCAGGGCTTGGTCTCACGACCCTGAGATATAACCTGAGCCAAAATCAAGAGTCGGATGCTTAATCAACTGAGCCACCCAGGCACCCCAACTTAGTTTTCTTTGTAAACTTATTTGGAATTTGAAGGGATGTTTTTAAAGTAGTTTGGGAGAGTTTTTCAATGTCTTGTCTCCTCATCGGGTAAAGCGTTCTAGAGGGGATAGACTTTTCATGTTGAATTTTGATTTAAAAGGCTGGGATCACTAACCGGGGGAAAGGATTGGCTAGGGATGAGGCTAACTTAGCGTAGAATGGGAACAAGAGGTGGGAGCCAAGAGGAGGAAAATAAGTAGGATGCACAAAAAAGACATTTTAGAAGAGGTTGTCACAGTAAATATGGCAAATTTTATTTGTAAATTAGATCATGACTTATTTTTAAATGTTCTTTGTTCATGTCAGAACGGCAAAATACAAACCTACGTGAGAAGATTCACCACAACCTTGGGTGTGAATTGGTACCAGAGACAGGACTGTGACATACTCAGTGGGGCTGCAGTCTTACTATACCCCGCACTCAGGCTGCAGGCTGAATGAGTGCCCGGCACTGCTGGTGGGGGGGGGGGGGGGGCGGGGTGTCACTGAATGAAGTGCTTGCTCAGGCAGCTAACCAGATGGGGGAGTTCCAGGCTGGAGTGGCACATTGTTTTCCAGCAAACAGCGGGATCGTCCCAGTGTCTAAGCATGCTGGTGCTGAGGTGTATGGAAATGACTCTTTCAGGACACCAAGGTACCATTCAACGAACTGTTCCTTTAGTGCCATTTAGTAACTCGCAATCTTAGTGTAGTAAGTGGTAGTTCATTACTGACTCTTTGAGCCCCTAGGGAACCATTTAGTAATTACTACTTCATTGCCATTTAATACATTTCTGTCTTGTACATTAAATAGCTCTGAGCTGTAATTCACGGCCTGGTCCCTGGCGGCCGCTTCTAGAGATGCCCATCTGAAACCAGATGGCTGCTTAGGCATACGGAGTGTCAAGGTGCCATAAAATCTTGTGAATCAGTGGTTGCCAGACTTTTGGAGTTCATGGGCTGCGTTTTTTTTTTTTTTTTCTGTTTTTTAAGGTTTAGGGACATACATAAGGTGGTTAAATTTTTTATTTTGTGGTTTCGTTCCCCTTAAGAAGCCTGACTCAGGAGCACATTGCCTGGGGTACGGCGTGGTAGGCATTTGGTAAGTATTGGTTGAGTTGAATTAAGTTATGTATTTTAGGACAGAATTTTTGTTGGTGACACCTGTTTCATCTTGTTGTTGTTTCATCAGAGCTCATGTCGGAGATGTTGATTTTGTAGAATGTGTTCTCCAATGTGGCTGACTAAAGAGATTTCACTGTGTGCAGGGGTTGTGAGGGTTAAATAGCAAATGTGAAAACTGGAAGGACCTCAAACCAGATGGTAAACGTAAGGTACTTAATATTGTCTGCTGACAGTACTACACAGAAGTGATTAATTTTTGCATTATATTGAATTCTGGGGAATTCTGAGATGTGGAACCGATTAATCCAAAGAAAACTTACATACAGGTTATTGTGTCTTGATTCCTCAGGTAAATTTGTGACAGATCAAAGGAGAAAGTGGGTCAGTAAGGACGATTTAGTTAAAATTGTTACTTTAAGATATAAGCATAAAGGCACTGCCTTTTCTGTGATTTTTGCTTATTGTGGAAGCGAGGTGTGTCATAAGGTGACTGTCTGAGTTCTATCCAGCATAGGAGTATCATGGTCATAATGGTGATAATGATGATATAAAAGATCTTAAAAGTCCTAGTGAGTATTTTGAAGGATGGCAGAAGGAAGGACTGACAGCCTACAGCATGGAGAAGTGGTCCATGAAACAGGTTGCTGGAATGGCTAATGACCCTGTGGTGACATCTGTCTCCCAGACACACGTCCTCCTGTTCAGAGGCTGGGTGATGTATCGGTGCTTTTCTGCTCCTGACACCTGCCAGATCTCAAAGTTGCATTGATTGCCTGGTTGTCCTGCAGAAGGTCTGATTTTGTCACCTAATCGACAGTTAATCGAAATCCTTTTCATTAAACTCCTCTTCCTAATCATGTTTAAGACAAAATGTAAACGCTCACAACACCGTGGCTTCTGTCGCCTGGCTTCAGAGCCCATTAACGTGTACAAGTCCACAGTGGGGCTGGGATAATCTTTTCTTAGCAGAAGTAATAGAAACCTCCTGTCACATCTTCTGATAAAACACATTTTAAAAGGTGAGTTTTCAGACACATTATTTCGTACAGGTGCGTTCAGCAAATTACTCAAGTACAAAAGTGTTGTAAGCACATGGCCCAGACATAGAGTTAAGTACATTCTATCAGAAGATTCACCGCATCTTTAATCCTAGGTTTAGTGCTATGATTTAAATAGAAGGGATTTAGAGAGTTCATAGCTACAAAGACTGGAATAAACAAACAGGATTAAAGGAACTGTTTCCTGAGCAGCACTGTTGACGAATCTCACACCTCCGTTCTCCCCAGGGAGGCTGTTGACTTTATTTTAAAGCCAGCTTTCAAGAGTCTGTAGAGTAGGGCGCCTGGGTGGCTCAGTCGGGTAAGCATCTACCTTTGGCTCAGGTCCTGATTCCAGGGTCCTGAGATCAAGTCCCATGTCAGGCTCCCTGCTCTGGGGGGGAGCCTGCTTCTCCCTTCCCCTCTGCCTCTCTCTCTCTCCTCTCATGAATAAATAAATACAATCTTATAAAAAAAAAAAAAGAAGCTATAGAATAGACAGGTATTTTAATAACATAGATTAAGAAATTAGGGGTGCCTGGCTGGCCCAGTCAGTGGAGCGTGTGGCTCTTGATCCCAGGCTTGTGGGTTTGAGCCCCATTGGGTGTAGAGATTACTTAAAAATCTTAAAAAAATTAATTTCCATGATCAGAATGTGCATGTGATGTTGGCACGAATATAAGTTTCTTTGATCACATAGCAGCCTATTTTTGGTCTCTGTTTTGACTTTCTGTAGTTTATATTTCTTTAGCAGCTTTAAACCACCGTAGCAGACAGTAGTTGATTGACATTCTGATTGGGTTCTGAAATTGTATCTGAGTGGGACTGTTTAATAGTTTTCATTGGTGGGTACATGCTATTGTACTTAAGATATTTGACGTTATTGTTACTTTACATTCCATATAGCTGCATTAACCACAGTCTCGTTTTGAATAGCCCATTTAGTATTTAATCATCTATGTGTCATGGTGTGTTCGACTAGCCCCACATTAGGACATTCGAACTCTTCCCAGTTTGAGGCTGGCATGAATAATCCTACTGCAAACTTTTTTTATTTCCTCTGAAACATTTGAGTGAGAGAGCGTGAGCCAGTGCACACGCCTGGAGGGAGGGCAGAGGGAGAGGGAGGGGGAGAGAATCTCAAGCAGACTCCCTGCTGAGTGAGGAGTTCAACGCTGGATTCCATCCCATCACCCTGAGATCATGACCTGAGCTGAAATCAGTAGTCGGACATGCCACCGACTAAGCCACCCAGGCGCCCTTGCTGCAAACGTCTTTAAGCAGATTGCGTCCCCCTTCCCACCTCGGGGTTCTTCTTGGGGATATATTTCCCTGCAGAAAAACCCCTGGTAAAAAGAGCATGGCCTGTTTTGTCACTCTTGTTCCATATTCCTACTTCCCCTTTGCTTCAAGGGTCCTCTGAAGAGATGCTCTAAGAAAGGGGAAAATGAACGCAAGGAAAAGGAATTGTCTCTGAGATTTGAAACCTTTTCACTGGCAAGAGACAAACAGGTTTCAGGTACCTACGGTGAGACTTCGTGTGCTGGGTGGGCCGATCAGTCCATGAGTTCAGTGGCATGCTGCGGAGCCCAGTCTGTGCAGGTAGCCAGGCGTCAGTTCTCACCTGTTGCTTTACTGCTCGGAACCTCCAGCTCCATAACGTGCGCGGAATAGCACCTGCCTGGTCGTGGGCGGTGGTGAGCGTTATACGTGATCCTGTGCTGCAAAGCCATTACTTGGCACAGGGCACAGGCCTCGCTGATACTGGGTGCTCAGTGAGTGAGAGCTGCTGTGATGTGCTCTGACTGGGGGGCGGGGACTGGTAGCAGGCCTCTGAATTGGGTTTATGCAGTGTTGGCAAGTTGTTCCCCAAAGTCCCTGGGCTCTAGGACGCTTGACTGAACTCTGGGTCAGCATTCTCATACCTGGGGTCAGTTCTTGCAATGGGCTCATTCTCAGCTTTGTATGTGAATGGGTATGGTCAAGGGTTTCTGCGACTCCACCCCCAGCCCCAAGGCAGACGGGTGTTCTTCAAGAACAAAAGACCTGGGGCACCTGGTGGCACATTTGGTTGAACATCCAATTCTTGGTTTTGGCTCGGGTCAGGATCTTCGGGTCCTGAAATCAAGCTCCATGTGGGGCTCTGCGCTCAGTGCAGAGCCTGCTTAGAATTCTCTCTCCTCCTCCCTCTGTCCCTCCCGCTCATGCTCTTTTAAAATAAAATTTAAAAAAAAATTAAATACCAACTCTCTATGTAGCAAACATACCATTTTTTGCTGGAACTATACTTTTTTGCTCAGGTAATAAAGGTAGAATTTGAGAAGGATGTGTTCCTTTCAATCCTATTTCCTTAGCTTGAATAAAATGCCTTTAGAGAAGCTGGTGGATGAAAATTTTAACTTGTTTGGGTATTCTAAGAAAATGTTGCACCTTCTGCTTTCCCGTGACATTAATAGAAATCTTTCTGTCTATGATTGCCCAGTATCAAAAAGTCAAAAGAAATGTCAACATCATTTAGGCCTTAATTTTTTTTTATTATTTCCCTTCTTCATTGCTGTCGTCATCCCCTTTAACCATGTGTATATTTTGGGATCAGTGAGTTGTCGTTTTCTCTCCACAGTATGTATTGGATAGGCCTGCCTTTTCTGGAAATTTCAGTGGAACCTCTTTTTTTTTTAAAGATTTTATTTATGGGGGGGGAGCATAAGGGGGGAGGGGCAGAGGGAGAATGAAACTCTCCGCAGAGCAGGGAGCCTGACACCTGGCTCCATCCTGTCCTGGACCCTGGGATCGTCACTTGAGCTGGAGGCAGACAGACGCTTCATCAACTGAGCCACCTAGGCACCCCCAGTGGAACCTTTTTTAAATTTGATACCATATTTCATCAATGTTTTTAGGAGAAGAGTCTAAATGTGTGTGTGGGGGTATGTATGTGTTTGCTACATCAGTATATATTTTTAAATGTTTTTAATTTTTTGATTTTAAGGAGTTCTCACTGACTTCATATTGAAGTTCAGCCGTGACATTTATTGTTCAGCAGTGTTTCACTGGGGGTGAGGGTGGTCTACATCTGCTGGATGAACTGAGGCTCTGAGGAAAAATGACTTTGAGGAGGAGACTGATGGGCCAGAGAAGCAGCTCCCCACACCCTCCCCCAGCCTCTGGCTTCTCCTCTTCCTCTAGCAGGTTAGCAAGTGGCTGGTGAGAATGCAGCCAACATGGGGACTTTTGTTCTGTGTTTACTCCAGCCCTGGGAACCTTGTGAGGGGTTCGAAGGTTTCGTTTTGTTTTGTTTTGTTTTCTAGTGCTGTTGAATTGATGGGCAATATAAGTTTGTTGCACAGAGATGGTCAATACTCTTACCAAATTTCTTCCTCATCTGTTCTTAACCAACATCTCTCTTTTGGGCAATCTGCCTATCTCACAGGGACCCTTCCCCGTGAGTATTAATTCATTTACACACCTGAGAATAATGTGTATGGCTAGTGGGCACTTACTCTGAGCAGAAGAATTCAGGGAATAATCCATGACTCTGCACTCTTGGGACCTTCTGCTCTGGGACCTGAATTCTCAATGGTGGTTTTTGTGAACATGATGGAATCACCTCAGCCTCACAAATCTCGAGGCAAACTGCATCACTCCTTCAAGAAAAGGCATTTGTTCTGTCACCTTCGCCTCACAGAGAAGTCAGGGGTCCACATATTTATCATCCGCAATGACACCTCATTCCGCCTTTCATCACCAGACCAAATGGTAGGAGTTGTTCTCCTTCCTTGTGTTTCCACAGTTTTCCTCAGAGGTTTCTCTGCCTGTTGTTACTTGATCTTTCAGACTTGAGTGCCCTCCTGGCCTGCAGGGTCACTCCTGTGTCGAGGTTGGGCAAATGGCAAACATGCTGGTCAAGTGTTGGGCAAATCTAAGTGTCATTCCCTTTTACTTTTTAGTGTTTTCAGAGCTTTGTGAATTTTTTTTTCTTTAAACTGCTAATTTGAGTTTAGACACGGGCCAGAAGGGAGCACTGTCCTGGTTGTCTGCATTGATGTTCCATTGTGGAAAGTATTTTTTCAGCCAGAACATTTACTTTAGTTACCAACTTCCTAGGATTTTGTTAGTAATATCTCTGTTGGGGGTAAGTATATTGTTTGCATGCGTTCATTAGTCTCTTATCTCTCTGAAAGCTTTAAGATTTGATTTTTGAAACTCACCACGCAGAGAAATTATCTTTTGACCCAGGTCATAGTTTTAACTCTGCTTCTCACCAGCTGCAGTAAACTGAAGAGCTTACTGATTAACTCTTAATGTGAACCTGGTATGTCCATATGCTGAGAGCATAAGGTGAAATAACGGTTTTGTTAGAATTAGTATCTAGTCTGCTCACTTGACAAGAACAGCTCCGTAAATTTTTGACTTGAAAGGCTCATCTTTTTTTTTTTTTTTTAAGATTTTATTTATTTATTTGACAGAGATAGAGACAGCGCGAGAGAGGGAACACAAGCAGGGGGAGTGGGAGAGGAAGAAGCAGGCTCCCATCGGAGGAGCCTGATGTGGGGCTCGATCCCAGAATGCTGGGATCACGCCCTGAGCCGAAGGCAGACACTTAACGACTGAGCCACCCAGGCGCCCCTGAAAGGCTCATCTTAAAGTAAAAAACGTCCCGTTTGAGATTTTCAAAACTATTTAGGAATTTATGTATTGCTATCAACTTCAGTCTTTCAGTGTAATTTTCACACAAGAAAAAGCCCCCACCCAGTATTTGATGTGTGTTTCCCTAGGAAGCAGTTCTTTCCAAAGAGTGTACTGCTTGCTCCTTACTCATCTGAGAAAAAGATGGTTAAGAGAGACAATTAAGATTTGCTTTGTTACTTAAAATTTTCTTATAGTCAGAGATTTGACTCTGAGCATCTACTTCAGAAATTCTGTGTTTTCAGGCATTTTCTTTTTCCTTCCTTCCTTCCTTCCTTCCTTCCTTCCTTCCTTCCTTCCTTCCTTCCTTCCTTCCTTCTCCTCTTCCTTCCTTTCTCACTCTCTCTCTCCCCCCCTCCCTCCCTTCCCGCCCAACGTGGAGCTTGAACCTATAACCCTGAGATCCAGAGTTGGCGTGCTCCACTGACTGGGCCAGCCAGGTGCCCTTTCAGGCGTTTTCTAAAGAGAACTTTAAAAACTGCTAGTAATTTGGGAGATATTTGAAAAATCTCCAATTTGAGGGTTAAGAAGCACTCACCATGGTACCATTATCTGTGCCAGGTCACAAGTAGACAGGATCCCAAGGCTAGGCAGTAAGCCTTGATGTTTGTTATTCGTTGAATCCTTGAACAGGCAGGCAGACTCAAAACCCAATTCACATTGACAAAAATAAAAGTGTGGAGCGCCTGGGTGTCTCAGTCGGTGGAGCAATGGATTATACATTCTGCTGGGGTTGTGGTCTTGAGGTGGTAGAATTGAGCCCCTCATCTGGCGCTCTGCAGCAGTCTCCTTGGGATTCTTTCCCCCTCCCTCCCTCCCTGCCCCTCCCCCGCACGCGCATGTGCATGCATGCATGTGCTCTCTATCTCTCTCATAAATAAATAAATAAATAAAATCTTTTCTAAAAATTAAAAAAAGAAAAAAGAAAACCATATATGTAACACTTGGGAGGACAAAAGAATGGTGTAGTATAACAAAACAAATAGTACTGCTGTGCCAAAAAAAGACTAGAGATCAGTATGATACCAACAGTTACAGTGAGCTCAGCATTTCCTGTGACTTGTTGCTGGAAAAAGTAGGCATAACTATGCTTAGGTTATCCAAGGGGTCTGTATGTTCCAGTTTTGCGAAATTAGTGGGACTGTCTCATGTTTGAAGGCTTTGCATAAACGTAATAATGCTTACCCATGTTTTACTTGGAATGTTATTTGAAATACGACATGGAAGAAAATAATTCATGGAGTTACTGGCTAATCAGTGGATAGACATTCATGATTATCTATTGTTCTCATTTGAGAATACTTGGAAAAGCACCATTCTGGAACTCCTCCAGAATGCTTTCTCTGTCAGAATGCAATGTTGGATCTGTTTTGATGAAGTGAATTAAGTTGTGTGGTGAAAAAAAATCTCATTGTAAAGTTGTAATGACCCAGAAGTTTCCAGATTTTCTCTCTTCATGGTGCTTTACATGTCTTTATAATTTTTTCAAAAGAAACACCTAACGGTTTTGCGTAGTAAGTAAACACTGGCCATTTGAAAAAGACTTATAAATTGTAAAAACATATGTTTTTCTCTTAAAATTTAAAAATTTATTTCATTCTTAAATAAGTACCATTATTTACTAATAATGTGTCTACTTGTTGGACAGTGCACAGCTTCTCAAACCTTGGAATTAGACACTCCCACTCACATTTTCTGCTCCATATTGATTTTCAAATGATACTTGCATTTTTATCACAGGAATTGAAAAAAAAAAACCCAAAAAACAAAAACCACCTTTTCACAAACATATGAATGATGTCATGTAATGCAATCTGTGAATTAACTTGAACTCGTAGTTTGTTCAGTGCCCAAAACTTCACTGTGTTTTCTTTGAGAAATTGGAATCCCGTCCATCTTCCTGTGAGTTCCCTGCGGCTCTCCAGGGCACCTTGGCACATGGTGTGGGAACCTGGGTCTTAACCGGTGTGTGTTCTCTATAACTAAGAGTTGCCTTCAGGGGCCTGTGTCTTTATGGCATTATCTGAAAATTGGCTTTCATCGTTAGTTTGTGGTTGTCAAATTTTGGTGAGCAACAAAAACATTTCTGGGCTCTGTATCCTAGTAATTCTGGTTTCTTATGTTTGGGATGAGTAGGTGGAACCCTGCATTTTTTAACAAGTTTGCCTGGTGATACTAATGCATACGTAGTTTAAGAGCCGCTGAATTCCATCACAATTCCCTTGAGTTCGGAGACCTTGTTGCTCTTCTTTAATCTTCTTACTCCTTTTTATTCCTGGAATACAGCACAATGTACCTTTGACAAACGTTCATGGAATGCATTGAACTTACTTACTGTCCCTTACTTCACTTCTCTCTCCTTCCAGCTTTTCTTTTGTTCTGTTCCTTAAAAGGCAAAAGGAAGGATAGGGTCTTAGAGTTTTAGGACCTTCCAGGCCTCCTGTCCATGGTCTTCCCTAATCTGCCCTGCCAGTTCCTCACTTTTCCACACAAATCCTTTGATCCTGTTGAATCAGGCTGTTCATGTACCCTGATATACGCTTGGTAAGTTTGTCTCTACCTTTCCTGGCTTATATGTGGTACTAAGAGTTGTAAGTTTCCAAAGTGGGAAAAACTCTAGGGTTAGGAGACAATTTTAAAAATTTATATGTGTTAGGCTAGAAGAGGCTCTGTTGTTATTTGATACAGTGCTTCCATTTTAGAATTGAGGAAACACGTGGAAGAGATGTGTTGTACCCGAGGTCACACAGGAAGTGAAAAGCCAGGCTTAGAAAGTTTATTGCCTGGCTCACTGCCCAGGGCCGTGTCCACTCCATCCCAGGCCCACCTGATCTCTGGAGGGCAGTATGGATCACATACTTAATCTCTGGGAGCAGTCCTAAATCATCATACTTGATTTCTGGAGGGTAGTATTGGATCCTCATATTTGATCTTTGAGGCATGGTAGTGGATTATTTGTGACTTTTCAAGTCTCAACAGGTGATTCTGATACAGAATAAGGGCCGAGAACTGGGCTTGGCATTTTACTCACAAAATTAACACATTCGGTGTGTTAAATATTACTTTGTAATTTATTTAATCAGTATTTACAAATTGAATTTCTTTTTAAATGTTTAAATTTGGTTTCCTATGAATTTACAGACTTTGGAACATGGGCAACTTAGAGTCACTTAATTTTGTGGTTTAATGGGAAAAAGGCAAAAACTTTGAAAGAGCAGAAGAAACCACCAACATTATCATAAAAGGAGGAATTTGTCTGCTCTGGATGATTATAAATTCTATCAGTATCTGAATGTGGTTTGTTGAGCTTTGGACAGCATTTCCCGGCTCAGAGCTCCTTTCTCGTTCCTGGTTCCTAGATGGATTCTGAGTGATTGAGAATCTGGGGGCCCGACTTGGACAGTCAAAACATAGCTGTGGTAGACACCTTGAGGCAGGTGCACGATACCTTCATCCCTAAGTAGAATTGGAGTGATTAGATAGTAGTCATAAGGATTGGCCAAGGAAGATCAGTCGTTTTTACTGTGCTTCTCTTTATCACAGTTCTGGTATATTTTGGAAGAGGTAAGACCAACTTACGTTGAAGGAAAACTGGGCATTAGAAGACTCATGAGAGGTATTCCTGAAATTTTGCAATTCCAGAGCTACTTTACTCAAATGTTCAATGAACCATTCATTCATGCGGGCATGCTCACTCATTTATTTGACATTCATTCGCTCACTCATTCATTCTGAGTGGTCCTCCTCTAGGCGGTTGCTCATCTCCTACGAGATGATGTGGAACTGTGTTAACAGGCTTGTGTTTCCTGAAAGCCCAGCCTTTCGGAATGAGAACCCTGTCTCATTCCATCTTTCTTGAGAAGTAATCTTGTAGCTGTGCATCTTTTCAATTTAATTTCAAGCAGCATCTGCTGGCTTTAATTACGGACATTATAATGATATCGTAAAGGAGGGAAATTGTGTCATTTGGGTGTCACATGAAGTTGCTTGTAATTTATTGTAAATCTTGTAATCTGTTTTTTCGGTTTAGTTCAGAATAGCTGGAGAATTGAGAGTTGAAAACATGTCTCAACTTTATTACCCAATCCAGAACAAATTTAACTTAAATCCACAAAGAAGAGTGATGTTACTTAATACCATTACTGTTAATTTAACCATGCCTTTCTCTCATACTGCTCTTTGCCGGGAGTGCTTGTCAGCAAAAAATGCTTTAAGTTTGAGTTTCTTTTCTGGCTTTTCCTTGTCTGGGATCCCCTCTAAAAAGGGGCAGTTTCAGAGGGAAGCAACACCATGGGCTCTCCTGATGGTCGTCTGCAGAACCGGGAGGGCTCATTATGCGTCTTGTTACCGAGAGGGCATGCAGCGGGTGGGTGGCAGAAATCTGTCCACTCACTGTACTAGGGTTGCTTTTAAGCACTGACGTGGCTTAAACTGCATTTGACCTGGTGCTTCGGATTCAAGCCAGTAGGTGACTCATTATTTCAGATGTTTGGTTTGTGCTGTTACAGTTGAAGTAATCTGTAAGGAAAATAGAAAAGCTTGTTGTAAAAATATGTCCGTCTCCAGGAAGGAGAATCCCTGCGTCCTGACCAGAGGTGGGGTGTCTGCACATGGTTTGTCTAGCTTGCTGCTTTACCTTAGATCCTGGTTTGACACAGCCCTGGGAAATGTCTGTAGAGGCGGTGCCAGTGATTTTCACGTTCTTGTATGTGAGCTGGGAACATGCTGGGTACGAAGTTTGCTATCCTGGTCCCTGAGAGAGCACTGTGCACCCTGAGGCTAGGCCGGCCAGGTGCCGGTCACCAGGGTCCATTATGAGGGAGAGAACACAGGGCTCACAGCCATTCAGAGGGTTAACCTCATCAGGCGGTTTCTCTCTGAAGTTTGAGATGTGACGAGCAATTTATATTCTTTCTTTGGTCATTGAAGGCTGTTCATTTTTCATATGTGATTTACTAATTACGGAATGTTTGGCCTCCTGGAATCAAAGACTATTATAAAATGTCATTTTTAAGAATCTTTAACTTTTGCACTATGTTTGTAAGTAAAACATTCTGCTAACTTTAATTTGTGCCCTTTTTCTTGTGTCTTGGTTCTTAACTGTCCCAGGGGAACACTTATGAAAAATTACCAAATCCCTCCCAAAACACTGTGGTAAACGGACTGTTCAAGATTTGTAGGGTTGTGGCTATCAACTGACAGTTTAGACTTACAGTTGTTATTACTTTATTACAGAATTTTGATTAATTTGTTAGGTGGTGACTGTGCTTTTTTTTTTTTTTTTAAACTTTTGATTTTTAAGTAACGTCTACACCCAACTTAGGGCTCAAACTCACAACTTCGAGATCAGGAGTCGCATGCCCTACCCGCTCAGCCAGCCAGGCGCCCCTGTCAGATGCTTGTTTTGAGAACGTTGGGCTGGGTCTATAATAGCTTCTCTCTACTGAGTATGTGCCAGGAACTTGGTTTAATCCTCTAGATAGACTAGAGGGCATATACGGCAGATGCAGTGGATAGCCAGTACTCAGAGAGGCTAATTAACATGCCCACATGGCTAGTAAGTACGAGCTGTAAAAGCTGACCTCTTACTTACATCATCCTGACTTGGCGGATGTCTCTACACAAGGCTCTACTGCCTTCCCCCCTAAAAATAGGGGGAGGGGCAGAACCACTATGCTACATAGTGCCAAATGTCCTTCAACCTCTCTGTCTAGTGACATGTCTAGCCCTTCTTTCAGAGAGGCAGGATGCCATAATGGTTAGGGGCAAGGGCAACTGTCTCACTCCCACACTTAGTAGCTCTGAAACCTTGGGCAAGTTCCTTACCCTTTTTATGTCTTGTTTTTTCCATCAGTGGGTAAGACAGTACCTGAAGTTGTGAGGTTGAAACAAGTATCTATAAAGTGTTAGAAGAATGGCTTGTGATGAGCTCTATGCAAGTTTTTGCTATGTCAATGTATTATTGTGAAGACTGATAGGCATGAGATGTCCTCTCCACTTCCTCTCTTTCTTGCCTCAACAAGCACGGTGCCCTGGATCCGCTTGTGGGATGCTTCGGAATAGGGCAGGACTGGGGGAAGGTCATGACCTGCCAGTTTAGGAGTGAGGCCCTCTTGGAACCATGGTCCGGTCTTTACGCTCTAGGCTGTGGGCATAGCTCCCAGGTTCTCCTACACATACTTGGTCTGTGTGGTCTCTGGTCTCATTGCCTGTTCTCAAAATGTGCCCGCTCCCACCCTTACCACAGGGGCTGTGAATGCATCATTGCCCATTCAAGCATGGATCTCTAACCTAGCCTGTTGTCCGTATGTTTCAGCTGGTGTAGCACTAGGGTGCATCATAAATGATGACCTCCTGGAGGCAAGGCTGGGTCTACAAGGACCTTGTAGAGCAGTTTCGTTTTTTTTTTATTTTTTAATCTTTTTATCCTGAAAATGCTATGTTACAGGAGTGTGAACATGTAGGGAGAGGTACCTGGAGGAGGGAGAAAACCAGCAGGTGGAAAGACAGCACCAGGGGTCTCTGGGCCTGGTGCTCTTGACTTCGTTACTCCTTTCTCCCCTTCCTTAACTCAGAGAACCTGGAGGGCTTATTACCCATCCCACTTCAGGGCCTGAAATGTTTCCCTTCTGATTCCCACGATGAAGGGAAGTGAGTCAGGCATTCCTGACGGAGAAACCGGAGAAACCACGCTGCCTGGGAGAGGACTCCCCTCGGAGCACCGCCCCCTCCACCCCCACAGCCGGCTTCCCCTTGCTCCTTAGCGAAGTGCGCATGTCAGAAGCCGGTAGTGGCCCAGCATTGCAGTGGATGACTGCCCCCACCCAGAAAGCCCAGTGATGGAGATGGCACACAGTTTGCCAAAAACTGATGTGGAAACTGCCTGTGGGTTTTTGTTTCATTTTGTTTTCATTGTGGTGAAACACACATGACAAATTTACCATTTTTATGTTTTTAACTGTAGAGTTCAATGCCATTAAATACATTCACAGTGTTTTGCAACCATCACCACCACCCATCTCCAGAGCTTTTTTTTTTTTTTGATCTTACAGAACTAAAATTTCTCTAGGTTCCTACCCTAGGAACCTCATGTAGGAGGAATTGTACGTGTTTGTCCTTGTATGGCTGGCTTATTTCACTTAGTGTAATGTCCTCAGGGCTCATCCATATTGGAACACTTGTCAGAATCTCCTTCTTTTTGAAGGTTGCCCATGATAGCTTTGTTGATCATTCGTCTGTTAATAGGGACTTGGGTTGCCTCCACTTTTCGGTTATTGTGAATAATGCTGCTATGATTATGGGTATAGTGCTGTTGGTTTTGTTCTGAAGGGATATTAAGGATTCAGGAGTACAGCTGGTTCTGCCTATTTGCATAAAGGAACCTCTGTACAGCTTTGAACTTTTTAGAAATTAAGAACAACGACCTGGATCTCCAGGAGTAATTCAGCTGACTCTCTGATTATATGTACCTGGGTTTTTCACTACTTGGAGGAGGGATCAGGCAGGACTTAATGTAGAGGAAATGAGAGGCCAAGAAAGCGAAGGATGTTCAGAAAGGGTCAGTGTGGTATATAATTGTGAAACTCAGAGAAGAGGGAGAAAGAGCTCTACGGCCCTCACAGAGCAGAGGATTTATGCAGTTTACCCTGGGAAATGGAAGCCACACAGGAGAAGAGCACGGGTTGGCTCTTACTTGGTGGAACCTCCGCTGTCTCTTTGACAGAGAACTGGGCGCCGGATTGCAGGGGCTCCTTGCGCAGGGTGAGGCCGCGCTCCTCCGGCTCCTGGGGGCCAGGCGCTGTGCCCTTCCTGAGCTTCGGAGACAGAGTGCCTTGCCATCTCTGAGTACTTTTGGTCTTTCCAGAGTTCCCTGGGTGGAATCTGTAACTTCTGTTGATCTCTTAACTGTAGGTCTGTGTTGCTTGTTAAGAAGAATATTGTACCATTTGCTAATTCAAGAGTATGTATTCTGACCACCGTGAAAAGACTGCCAAATGGGAATGATTCGAAAGGAGCCGTTTCTGTTCAGAGACTTTCCAGATGTAGTGTCCAGCACATCCTTCACAGCTGCCCTGTGCTGGCTCTCGGCATACCCATCACCCACATGTTCAGCCAGTGACATGTACCCAGATAGAACCGTAAGAAAATGTGATGAATGTATGTGTTGCCCTTTATTTGTTGCTATCCATTTTATGTTTTTGTTACCTCAGCTAACAAGCTGCTTGTTGTTCCTTGAAGTCCGCTGACTTCTCCCCTCACTTACCTTGCACATTATCTGGTTATAACAACGCAAATTATTCCAGTAGAATGTCTTGTTTAATAGTTGTCAGAAAGAGCGAGTTCAGGGGTGCCTGGTGGCTCAGTCCGTGGAGCATGTGACTCTCAAACTCGGGTCGTGAGTTCGAGCCCCACGTCGGGTGTAGAGATTACTGAAAAATAAAATCTTAGGAAGAAAGAGCTCCATAAAGATAGAAGGGTGGAAGTGATGCTGTTAAGGATTAGAGGGCAAAAAGGACTGCAAATGTTTTCTTTGGGTTGGTCTCAGGAGTCACTTTGAATTGTACATGGTTGTCCTATGTTTCTATCCCAACAATTCTGCCTGGCTTTTCCTAGATGATTTTATTGAAAAGCAGTGGCAAAGTATGACTTGTCTTTTCTGCTAAAGCCTTAACAGATAGTTTATTCCCAAATGTAAACATTTTAGTAAGCCCTTTGTTTAGTGACTCATTAATTTGATGAGGGAAAATGTCCTAATAAAGATAAAGAAACTGTAAACTGTTTCAAAAGCTGCAGAGGGAAAAATGTGAGGGCTCTGTAGGTCAACTACTTCCCCTTGTTCTTGGCTTTTCATTTGTTGCTTGGTCATGGGAACAGATAAACTGGTCATTTAAGGTTACGTCCTCATCTTAATTCCCTTCCATAAATTTATACATACATCGTAAGTCCTGGGTGTTTTACTTTGGTGGCATGTCTTTCTGTATGGACAGGGACTGTGTATGGATTGAGTTGATTTTATGAAAAATAGTAAATCCAATTTCCCTCTTCCACGTTAATGTGTCACTAGGTTAGCACCAAGAAGTAGCTTGGGTAATTTTTACTGGTAAACAGTTAGATTTTCTCAGAAATATAATAAACACCCAGGTATAAAGAGTCACAGATCCCTAAGTAGAATCAAAGGTGTGAGGGAAGAGGGAATCTCCCCAGCTCTGACTGTGCTTAGTAGGGCATAATCTGCATTACGCATTTGTATGCAGTTACCCTGGAGCTATCATGACCTTACGTTCTACGTTATTTGGTAAGATTAAATGTTCCAGCATGGATGTAACTTTCTAGCTTTTGTATGAGTGTTAAATGAAGTATAAACTTACTCCATGTTAAATACTCTTTGTGACAAAGGCATATCGATCTTTATCAAATCCATGAGTAAACATCATAGAGGTTTTTAAAACAGTTATCTAACAATTTGTCACTTAAGTTTCACGAGGCAGTTGCATGCCTCCCTGATTCTCAACCTTTCCAAGAGGAAGACCCACTTATAAACTGGAAAAATGCATAAGGTGAGAAGGAAAAAAAATGGATTTAATATAGTTATTAAAAATAAACAGGAGGCAAGGCAAACGACTTTGTGGGCCGTAGGTGTAGTATAAAGAACTCGGAGTTTACTTATATAATCACTTAATGCCTTTATCTAAGTTTGTATCTGTTTTCTTGCGTGGTACTTTTGAAAAGGAAACATAATGATTCAAAGGTAAGCTTTGATTACAACATACCTTTAAACCTGTTGCCCATTTTTTGGTTATTATTGACTGGACTTTCCCAGATGACCCTCCAAAAATAGATAATAAGGCACTAGTTATAGTCTAGTCACGTGTGTGAAAGTTTGTGCCTTTGTATTTGATACAAGAACATTTACTAGCCGACACAAGCCAAGTTTCATAACGATAAAAATTTGTTTTGGTTAGGTGTCTTTCTAATTACATGTACTTATGAAATGTTCTTTGTAAGGTGTGATCTTGGGAAATACACAGATCGTATTCTGCAGTGACAAGGTTTAATTCTGGGACCTTTTAGCCTCTAGTAATTGTCAAATAAACCAGACCTCAGTGCAGCAAGGATTCCATGGATGGACAGCATTCATGGATTCATTTAGCTGACGGTATTGTCCGCTGCTCTGGGCTGGGCATCAGGTGGGTGCTTGGGTGAATGAGGTGAACAAGATGTGCTGGGCCTCAGGGAACCAACCCAGGGTCCATTGGAGGGGACCGACACAAACCAGCAGGTGTGCTGCTGGGGGACAAGGGCTGTGCCCTGGTCCACACAGGCTGGGACATGCGGCAGAGGCTCCTTCTCACCTCACTGCACACGGGGCTGCAGGTTGGGGAGGGGCAGAGAGGGAAGGCAAGAGTAGGTGCCCTTTGAGCTGAGCGTTGACTCTTAAGTCCAAATCAAGAGCTGTTTCTTAACAATAGACTTTGAACCACACTGTTCATGTAAATTAGGTAACTTCCTCATTTAGGGGGAAGCTGCTTTTTTTCTCCCACTTCGTATCCAGTGGAAACAAGGCAATGGAAAGCATAGCCTGGGTTATTTAGGTCTGCTTTGAATGCTGGCTACCCGCCCCCCCCCCCGCCTTAGTTCCTCCACCTTTCTGAACTTCCCATAGAAAGGGAATAATAAAATACGCTCCGTGTGTGTTGGATATCAGATAGTATAGGTAACAGGAATGATGAATTCCTCCTCTTCCCTTGGCACACTGAGGTCGAATGCCTTGAAAAAGAGAATTTGTTTTGAAAGGTGCTTGGTGAAACGAGAAAGAAAGCAAGGTTAATTACAGGGTACTGAGAGTGGCTAATATTAGGCACCATTTTTTTGGTTTGTTTCTGGCACTATTCTGGGTGCTTTCTGTACATTTCCTCATTTAATCCTCTCAAGAATTCTTAGTTAGGTGCTGTTATTTCATGCCCACGTCAATGAGGAGAAAATCGAGGCTCGAGGGGTGAAGTAACTTGTGTTAACCCTGCCTGTGTGGCTCCAAATCTCTTCATGATGGGCGTGGAGTTTTTGAAGAGGATTGTGAGGCGGCCGTGATAGTGATGGCTAGATTTTCAGGCTTCATCCCTTGAGGAATGCTTCTGTTGCCTTGTTACATGTGTTCCCCATAAAAAACAGGAGATGGTTAGAAATTGGGAGCGAAAACTGAGGTTTCCTAGAGGGGAGGTGACCTGCCCCGGGTTACTGAATCTCTGTGTGGCCCCCAGCTGGCGCAAGAACTTTTCCCACCCGATTCATGGGAGTGTTAACAGGATGAAAGAACAGGACAGGAATCCTGTTAACAAGTGGGTGCTATGAAACTTCTAAAAATCTCTAACGGGCACAGGGAGGTTCACCATGTTGCTCAAGATCACATGTCATGCCAGTGGCCAGCTGTAATCAAGAAGGGCAGGCCCAGCTCCAGAGCCACACGGCTTCTGAGCAACCCAAGTGCGGGAGTTGAAGTCCTTAATGCATCTGCGTCCAGTCTGCTCGGAGCCATGGTGCACCCTCGGGTCTCCTCCTGGGAGTTTGAAAGCACTAGGGAGGAACGTAAGTGGCACAGGGACTCTCTTTTGGCTCCCACTGCCTCCTGCCACTGTCACAAGGGCTCTTCCTAAAGGTGCCTGAGCAGCCACAACCAAAAGGGACATGAGGAGGATGTGCCCACGTCTGTGTGGTGGGAATGGTACAGAGGTCCTAGGCCGGCGCCTCCCAGTGCTAATCAGCTCTCTCTGCATATTGAAGCCTCAGCACAATTTTAAAGCAAGCAAGAGAGACAAGAAACCAAATAAGGTTGGACCAAAAGCCTGTTGGAATTACGTGGTGTTTTGCCCTGTAGCTGGGGATCCAGTTACAGATGCCTGTGATTATGGCCTTTGCAAACAGTTGTCAGAGAAATTTATAAGATTTCTAAAGGCTGCAGAAGAGCAGATGTGGAATTAGATTTCAAGAACAGCTACTCATGATGGCTCACATGTGAGTATAGGGTATTTAGGATTAAGACCCAAGTCCCTGTGTCCAAGAGGTGTGGGATGCAGAGACAAAAGCAGAGATTGGAGGTGTCAGCATTTTCTGGTGGTCTTTCCTGGGGTATCATTTATTGTTTTCCCACAGGCCCTTCAGAGCAGTGGAAATCTTCCATAACAGTTAGCTTGCAATGCAATCTTCGTTTGTCCTGTTTAGTAAGGCGGCTCTCGTTGGCTTCTTTGCCAATAAGCATCAACCGTGCCAGCAGATAGACTGTGGAAAATGTGAGTCTCTGTGACCAACTTTAATTGGCTGTGCAACAGACAGTTTAACATTAGCAAGGTTCAAGAAATTTAGGTTTGCCTTGTTTCATATCTGTTTTTTCACAATTCATATGGCCAAGGCTTTAATGACTAAGAAATGCCTTTATTATTGATGATGAAGGACAGATTGGAATGATAGGAGTTGTGATAGTAATCTAACAGTTGTTCTCTTTGAAGCAAAAGCTGCTAGGTTTCTCCCCACCTCCAACAAAGAAATATATTTACTGAGTTAAAAAATCCATGAAACCTTTATTAGGCAGCAAAAACAATTAGAATATTCCAAGGCTTGGTATATATAAAAATAACATTCTAGTTCTTGTTATATTGAAATGCCCCTTTCCAGAGCTTTTCAAATAATTGCTTGAAAACATAGCTTATACCATATTAATAAACAGAGGACCCTAAACTGAATAGTGGGACACAGTTTAAGGATCAGCTTTTTTCCTGCAAAATCCAGAAGTTTCTGCCACTGTTTTACTTAACCTCCTGTGTGTGGCGGGGCGCAAGGTGCAGGAGTGGGTTCCAGTCTTGCAAGGTACCATTGTTGGGGCACTTAACTGTGCTGAGTGGTAGTTCTGTTCACGGACTGAGCATGTGAGGTTTTGTGGTGACCAAGATAAAGGGTGGAGGAAGGAATAGAAGGTGGGTTGCAGGGCCACGTGGCTGTGTGATGGCCCCGTGTGCCGGGCTTCAGTTACCGCATTTGTGAAATGAGGACAGCACTATCCTATACTGCACACCGTGCTTCTGCAAAACCAGATGGCTTAGCACTTTCTGCAAGTGAGACAACATGAAAATCAAATGGAATAACAATGGCTTGTCTTGTGTACTGCCATATCAAAATCAACTCAATGCTTACAGCTGCCTGGAGAGTGACATGATGGTGATCGCATGGTAGACAGGGGGACAAAAGCTCTTAGAGGTCTCAGTAACTTGCCCCAGGGAAAGGAGAATAAAATGGGTGGGTATTGGCCACCCTTGGGGTCATTACATCCCCAAACAGCAAATAGTGAAGCTGGTACTTAAACCCAAGAATTTGAACTCCAGAATTAGTGCTGTTCTTCCTCCTCAAGTCCTTTAGAGAGGGTAAAGCACTGGATAAAAATGGCCTTATCATTCTCCCACTTCTAGCTTTGGTGTTGCATGGCCTTTTAGACCACTGGGAGGTAATGTGAGAAGGGTCTGTGCTACTTGTTGGCCGTATGACCTTGCACACGGTACCCCAACTCCCAGTGTCCCCATCTGTAAAATGGAGTTAATAGACTTGTCTCATGTAATTGTTGTGAGTGGTACATGGAGGTAAATGCTATTAAGTGCTTAGCACTGTGGCACCTAGCTAGACCTCAGTCAATGTATGATAATGAGGAAGAGGAAGACCATTGTTACTGCTAAGGTTCTCAGTGTTCTTGAGGTTTTGGTTACAGAAGGTTCTCTCTCCTTGGACCCATGTGTGGCTGGGCTGTTTCCGGGCTGAACATGCACTCCTGACCCTCCCATGCTACACACACCCGTGATATCTTCCTTGAGGCTGGTTTCCATGGAGAACAGCTATTGAGCCTCTGTTGTCATGTGTTTCCTATTTATTTCACATACCCCAGCTTAAACTTGCAAGATTCTGCCTCATCAAGCAAAAGAGATAGCTGGGCCTGTGGTACATGCTGACCCCTGTGCCTTCCCAAGGCCAATGGCACTCATAGCCAGAGCTGATCTTTTAATTCAGCCTTTAAAGGTTTATGGAGTATTTTTGTCCCAGGCAGAAGCAGAGAGGGACTTCTGTTCCTCTGTGTCACTTAACCAGGGGTTGGCAAGTATCATCTCATCTCATTTCCTAGAAATAGGTAGAGACAGGCCCACATGAGGACCCCAAAAATGGGGTCGCACCGCTTCCCTCATTTTCAGTGTTAATGAAAAAAAGAACAGATGTTTTTGCTCTTCTCCTGACGTTTATAAGTTTTTCATCCTTGTTGTCTTTTCTTACTCATGTATTTAGGGGAAACGTGAAAGACTATAGGACGCTTCTGTGCTAACTTTATCAGTTTTAATCTAAATTTTATGAACATCCAAGACAGTTAGCTCCTTCCCTCCCTTTAGGATTGGCTTAGAATGCCATCTCCACGTACAGTGTCCTGACAGTCAGCTGTTTGCCGAGAGCTTCGAATCATCATTTAGGCCAGATGGTTTCCACATGAACTAAGACAAAAGCTCCTTCATTTAGAATCCAGAAGAAAAACCATTTTTTAAAAAGATTTTATTTATTTATTTGACAGAGTGAGAGAGCCCAAGCAGGGGGAACAACAGAGGGAGAGGGAGAAGCAGGCTCCCCGCCGATCAGGGAGCCCAACGTGGGGCTTGATCCCAGGACCCTGGGATCATGACCTGAGCCGAAGGCAGACACTTAACCATCTGAGCCACCCAGGCGCCCCTAGAAGAAAAGCCATTTTTTGAACTATCAGTCCTTTAAAAAAAAAAACAAAAACAAAAAACCCCCACAACAAGCCATTGATATGAAACTTAGTTAATGAAACTTTGAATGGAACGGGAACAAAATAATTTGCCTTGTTTCTAATTCTGGGGCTCCTGTTTCTGCAGAGTGGCCCAGGGATAAAGCAGTAGCCAGTCTGAGTTGAGCTGGTGAAATAAACAAAAAGGTTGAAAATCCTTATTTGCTCACTTATTTCCTGTTATTGCTAATCATATGAATTCCTTGGCCATCACCATCCTCAAACATCTTGCTTCTGATTCCCGTAGATGAGGAAAGTCCAGTGATTTGTGTGTTTTTTTCCTTTACCTGGAGATCCCCATTAAAGTCCTTGATTAGATAGATAAAGCTGGAATATACAGGAAATATAAATGAGATGCCAAATAGCAATTTTTTGGATTCTACAAATCAGTCCAGCCAGTCAGCAAGTGTGAACTACTCCCTTACAGTGGGCATTTGTGCAGATTCATCTTTCTACTTGGCTTGGTCCCGAAATCTGGGAAGATTCCAGACATGGCTCCAGATGATTTCGCCGGTTTGACCCTCAGTGCAGGGAAACGGCCAGACTGTAAAAAAAAGAGCAAATCACTGAACTCATGGCTCTTTATTGGCCACGTGAAGGCCTTTTTCCTTTGCTTGAGGGCAGTTTTCATCTCTCCTGCAGACTCAGGTTTAAAAAGGTAGAGGAAATAAACTACCCTTTTGTACTGGGTTTGAGTTCATTTTCGGTATTACACCAAGTGTACTTTCTCAGAAGGATCCTCTTGAAACAAAGCTCTGTGTGAATCGGCACTCTTCCTGCTACTGGGTTATGCTTCCGGGCAGCGACTGGCCGGACGTCGACTCTTTGAGCCCCCCGTGCTCGTGTGTGTGCTTGATGGATCATGCGGTAGTTGGCTTTACTCCAGGACGGGTCATTAGAGCAGGTGTGCTACCGGGAGCCAGGAGTTTCAGATGGAGTCGAGTAGATTGGTTTCAGAAGCCTTGTACCTAAATGATTTCTGGAAGATTTTTCTCAGAGAAAATTGGCAGTAAAGTGAAGCCATTGATCTCACCCCTTGATTTCTTGGTAGAGGAAAGTACCTGGAAAGGAGGAGGAGGAAGACGCTGAAATGCATACGAAATGCATATGACGTGGCTGTGTATGTACATAAGACAGCCCAAGCCGTTCCTAAAGGCGGCGGGGCGGGGGCGGCAGGGGGGATATGACCGTTTGAAATGGACTTGCCAAACCTCCAGGCCCAGAAGCTTCCTTCTTGCAAGAAAAAGGAAATTATCAACTAAACCCTGATTGTAGGTGCCCAATTCCCACATTCTCCGATGCTGCCTGTGGAGACCGCCTACCCGCAGCCTCATTTGGACTCTTCAGCTGGCAGAAAATGGTTCTAACTCCTCCTACCACTAGGTCATAGTTGTGTTTTTTTGCTTCTCATTGCTTTTGAGAAACCCATAACATTCCTTTTCCTCTTCCAGTGACTGGCATCTTGTTTTTGTCACAGAGATAGTGTGCTGGCATTTTCTGTCTTTACATTGATCTTCTGAAAAGGTGAAGTGTGGAGAATCATGCCAGAGAACAAGGCATAATTAATCTCTGTGATGTTGTCCAAGTTTTTGAGAAACTATTAGAGCTCTATTATCTTGGTGTTTGCCAGTTGAGGTCAAGCCAACATCTGTATGTATCTTTCTTTCCCAGAGGGCAGGACAAGAAAAGAGAAAGAGAAGAGTTCAAGGAATTAAAAACAGAGTCTTCATTAGGATAACATTTGGGGTCAGGTAAACATCTCTTTCGAATTTCATTGAAAAATTCCAGGAGGCCAAGGGTAAAATCTCCAGAAGGCTTGTTTTAAGGAGTGCAGTTCAGTGGAAAGTTCATCTTTTTTAAAAAAAGGAGAAAACCTGAGTATGATCTTGCTTAGGGGACTCTTAGAAAAACAGAAGAGGAAAAGGAAACCAAAAAACACAATTTCTTCTCATTTGGAAAATGTGGAAGTCCTGGGAAAGATTTTCCCCAGTGACTGAGAAATACTTCATTGTTGCATATGAGCTCCTTTCCTTCCAGGAGCTGTAGTCTTTCTTCTCTTTTCTTTTTTAAGTCTTCATTTTAATTCCAATTAGTTAACATACAGTGAGCGTTCTGTTAGTTTCATGTGTACAATGCAGTGATTCAACAATTCCATACTGTAGAGTCATTTCTTAAATTTGTGAATCTGAGTTGTGAATGTGGACGTCCGTGATGCACGCAGCCTCGCCTGGGCAGGACGGAGCAGTGTGACTGTCTTCAGTGAGCCGGCGACGCTTTGACCTGTGCTGTAGCCTTGTTTTTGGTGGGTCGCTTGTGTTTTTACATTTACCAGTTTCAGGGTTCAAATAACATCTTTAACAAGATTTAAGCTCTAATTTAAGTTTTTTTTAAAAGTTGAGAGAAACGGCCCCTTTGACTCTGAAGGAGATTAAACCGCAAGTCAGGCTACCAATGGAGATTGTGGAATTTCTGTCCTGGAGATCTTCAAAAGTAGAACATAAAAATTAGGTCACTTAAATAAGTCGGCTTGGAGCCTAACCAAGATGGCCTCCTGCAGCATTCCAAGTTTGTAAAACGACTTGTGTTAATATTCATATATCCGTAGAGCATAAGGAAATCAGTACTTTGCTGCATTCTCTTTGAGCTCCTTAAAAATGTGTTGAGCTCCCAGTGCCTAGAAATGGCTGTGTCTCTCATTTGCATTGATTGCCAATGTTGCTGGTGGAAATTTAGGAGTGAGTGGGAGGGAGGAAGTAAGAGGGGTTGTTGGTTTAGAAAGTGACATTCGATCCTTTCAGAGGATGACACTGAGAGGATACTTGGCTTAAGCAGAGTTGACTTGACTGAGCATATTAACAAAGTCCCCAAAGAACTGTACTTCGAGCCAGGACACTTCCTGTAAAAGAACTATTGCATTGCTAAATGATTAGTTTGCTGGCTTTAAATGGTCTATAAAATGCAAAAAGGTTGTTTGGTTCAATGTCATTGGAAGCTATTAACTGTAAAAAGTTAAGAAGATTGAAGCAAGATTTTTAAATCATCTGGATCCAGTATGAGTCTAGAGTGACAAAAATTAAAAAGTCAAGGAAAAGATTCTTTGTGGAATGCCAAACCACAGTGAACATAGTTCTTGGTGACTTGCTGGATTCTCAATGTCCCCAGGGCTTTCCCCTCCTTCTGCAAATTGCATCCAACTCTAGCCTACCACATAATGACAAACCAGTTTCCCTCCTGCCTGGTGACCTTAAAGAGACATAGTTCGCGGGCTCATGAATACCTGTAAGAAGGACTTGATTTTTTAGGAATGGAGAAATTCAAAGCATTAAAGCTGCTCAACAGACAAGAAAGCAAAATGTGAAATTGGGAGCCTTGCTTCCCCCCTAACAGGCAATTTATGAAAAAATTTCCCATTTTTTTAAAGTAAAGATTTATCTTTGAAATTTAAATTAGGAAGCTAATGCCCTCTGTGACTCTATTTCTTGAAATTGTCCAGTCAATGCAATGTGGATTTAAGACTTTCCCAAGGACCTAGAAACTAAAATATATTATTTTTCCTTTGTTTTTCTTCTCTTTGTCTTTTTTTGCTTGTTTGTTTTATTTTCCTGGGCAGGCAAAAGTAAAGGAGAGAACTCCAAGCTATAACATTTGGTTTTAGTACTGTTTTCTTTCCTTGTTCCTTTTAAGAAAGGACACATTCATTAAAGTAAGACCCTATGTTTTTAGTTCTTTTTCTCTTTTAACTTTCCTTTTATTTGAAGTTAGTTCTGCCATGTGGTGGTTTTCAAGATGTTTGTGTATTTACACTGAAACCCTTTCTTTCAAATAAAATCTTATTTTTAACTCTAATACATGAAACAGATAAACCGTAGCTGTTCTGGGGAGTTGCCCCCCCCCCCCGCTGCCTCCTGCTCCATGGTTTCTGAGGCACATCTGAGCACCAGGGGGCCCTGAGGAACCTAGTTTTTAATGCCCTGACATGAACACAGGATTGGGAGGGAGGGCCTTGTTCGCTGCTCCCAGGCTGCCTCCAATACTTTTTCTGTCACTTCCCGTTTCTGGACCTGTTTTGGTGAAATGGTGGCATTGTGCTCCATCGTCTCTGACGTCCTTCCTGCCCTGAGCAGTTCAGAGTTACACATTCGGAGCACCGAGGTGGTGGAGTTCTGGTGGCTGAGGAGTACCCACAGCGAGTGCAGAAGGCCTGGCTCAAGGAAGAATCACCCTGGTCCAGCGCGAATGCTCTTCAGTTCATGCAAATGAGCGCTTGGGAGCCAAATCTGATGCATCAGCAGAGCCGTCTCAGGAAAATGTTTTCCAGAGATTTCAGTGAGGCGTCTGTAACCCTCTAGCACAGAAGAATCTTGTGCAGAAAGGGATTTAATTAAGTTATGGGTTCTTGTGTACCATTGACGGTAGTCGACTTTGTTGGTAAGTGGTTAGCTCTTAATAAATAAAACAGTTTTTCCTCACTAGAGAAAGTTATGTCCTGTCACTTGGTGTGTGTATGTTAGCTTGGGAATCATCGAGGCATACATAGTTCAAGACTCTGCAGCCAGTTAACACATGTGCTTAGAGAACGGGGATGGTGAGGCCAAGGTCAGGGTTCAGTTGCTCTGTGGGCCAGTTAGCTGGGAGGGACTGTGCGGCCAGACTGTACTTTTAACCCCGACCAGCTGCCTCTCACATGTATGCCACGGGTCCCAGGGAGGGTTAGAGAGTGTGGAAGGATGTCCGGACTCAGCTTTTCCTCCTGAGGTCTCGTGGGGCCTTTTTCCTGATAGTGGAGGGCGTGGCGTTCGTCTCTGTGGTTGGAGGGGACCTCGCTTGCATATTGAACAGCTTCAAAGGAGCATCTGATAGGCCGCCTGTGAGCCAGAGTCTCAGTGCCAGCGGTTGGTGGGTCTCTCGGTCTGAGGACAAGACTTTCTTCACTAAGTTAGGCTAGAGATTGCTGAAATAAGGCTCCGTAGCTCTCAACATGACACACAGTCCTCCCCCTCGGGAATCGGGCAAAGGGCTGCCGTTGGAGGAGACATTGCTGCTAATTCCTTAAGTTCATTCTCTCTTCTTGTTCTCATTTCTTCATTTAAACACCATTTTGTAATTAAAATTCGAAACACTTGATTTCCATCTGTAAAAGAACAGGAGTCTTATGGAAGTTGTTTGGGAAAAAAAAATACTATTCCCATGCACGCCATTCCTCTAGAGAATGGTTCTCTATCAATAGGTTTTCACTATTCACGAAACATGGAACAGTTTCTCTTGTTTCTTAGTGTAAACACAGCAATGTGTGAAGCCTCTGTACAGTTTCATCTTTGCCCAGGGAAGCAATTACATTTAGTTATAATTTGTTTTCTTTGAAAAATAGGAAAGGCAAGTAGGCTGAAGTAAAGTCTCTCAAACACTTTTTTGGTGGGAAAAGTATTCATTTTTATAAAAAACAATTCAAACATTACACAATTACGAAACCTTTGCACCTCTTAATCACTGCACCAGCCAACCCCCAGTGATCACCCTTTCATGAGCTGATTGTGAAAATGGGTATAAAAATTAGAATTTTAAAACTTTTGTTGATTTTTATCCCCAGAATTAATTTTTACCAGGTCAGTGGCTTTCAAAATGTTTGTTTTTGACCATGAGTGCTGTTTTCAAACAAAATTTTCAGTGGAATTCTAATATAGAAAAAAAAAAAAAGATAAAAGCAGAGACACTCTAGTTGTAGCTGGGGAAGAATTCTGCTCACTTCCTCCTCTGCCCTGACCAGTGAAACCACAGGGTCCTTCTCCCCAAAGACCCAGCAGCACTTACAGCAGGCACTTAACCCCGTTGCTTCAGTGGCTGATTGGTGTTAAACTCCTACCTCCGTGACTAACTCTTCTAAATGGGGCACTCATAGTGACGTTTGTTTTCCCATCATTGACTTGGGATGCTTATTTTTAGTTAAGCTATAGTTAGTCACGAACTTAAAAGCAAACCACCTAAGCCAACTAGTGATTTTTTTTTTCTTTCTTGAAATTGAACCTTTACATTTAACTCATCCTTTGAGTTTAGCTGAAATGCCACATTTGTCACTACTTTTTTAGTCTGTGGCAGCAAGTTTTTCTCCTTGTGGATTTAGCTTTAAATCTGTAACTACAGTGCTTGGACCACGGTAGACGCTCATGTACTTGGACCTTGTACGAACGAGTTTTAGCCTTTCATACCCCCATTTCTGGTAATTGTGTTCCTGCCTGTTTACTTTCCCCCACTAGATAATAAAAAGGAAGACAGCATTATTTTACACTGTAGATAATGCTGGAGGATCTCTTAATCTTTGATCAGACTGGAGTAAGTCAGAGTCCTCCAAAAGAAAAACACAGCCTTGTGTAAACATACAGTTCTTGCATCCATGCTGTGCCCAAATGCCGTGAGGATAAGATGGCACTAAAAATGGTCTTTATCAGTCTTGAAAGGTGTTTGCACATGCGCAGCAAGTATTTATTGAGCACCTGCTGCGTAATTTGGCTAAGCCTCAAAGAGCTCAAGAGGTCAGGTGTTTCACATGAGCTCTTTCCTTTCGTACACACACCCCTACGAGGTAGATGCTGTTATTTACTGACTTTACTGTACAACAGCCAGCTCTTCCCTTATTCGACTGCTTTTCTGGGGGTAATCTCCCCCTTACCTATGGCCTCAGACACCTCCTGTACGGTGCAGATTTCCCAAACTATATCACCTGCGCTGACCTCCTTTCCTCAGTTCTCCCCATGCCTGCTGGAATCTGCCCATCCAGGTACTTCAAGCTGAAAAGCCTCAATGAGCAAATTTTCCTCCAAACCGTCACCTGATCCCCCCCTTTCCCTTGGTTTCCTGTTTTGGTGAAGACATTATCATCTGCCCACACATGTATTCAGCAACTGATACTCACTGAGAACTCGCTCTGTCTCAAGTGCCACTCCAGATGTTAGGGATCTCTGCAGCACAGACTAAAACACACAAAAGGTTGTGCCTTAACGGAGCTTATATTCTAGTGGAAAAACAACTTTTTTTTTTTTTTTTAAAGATTGATTTATTTGAGGGGAGGAGGCGGGCGGAGGGAGAGTCTTAAGCAGACTCTGCACCGAGCGCAGAGCTCAATGTGGGGCTGGATCTCATGACCCTGAGATCATACCTGAGCCAAAATCAAGAGTCAGATGCTTAACCAACTGAGCCACCCAGGTGCCCCATGTTATGATACAGATTTTTATGTATGTATGTATGTATTTTTTACAAATTTCTTAAAAGGTTTCCCTGGCATGCAGTAAAAACTGAGTCACGCTGTCCTTGTTCAGTTTGTGTTGAAGTGGTTTTATTCCTCCGACATGTATTCGGAAGACATCCTCCCTCCTCCTGAGATGACACAGGCCTTCTGAGCTCTCCAAGGGATAACCGAAGCTCCTCTTCTCTGGCTCTGCTTCACCAGAATCCTGTTACTTGCTCACTAGTGTTAAGGTTTTAGGAAAGCTCAAAGCCTTTGGTGATGTAGACAGAAGCTGAAGTCCACCTGGAAGAGACCGCAGTGACCGGCGTGTATTGTGTACGTGATGGCTACCAGACCCCTCGTGCAGTGGAAGTCCCAGGAGGCACCGGGGGACCAGGGCGAGGACTGCTGAGCAGCGCAGGGGAGACGGTACTTCTCTTGGGAGTAGCAAATAATGCCTTGTTTGTTTTGGTCTCCCTGGTGCTAGCCAGGGAATGGTTGCCCAACAGATAATTTTTGACTAGGGGAGGATAAAGTAATGGACAGATAAATGCTTTTCACATGTGCAAGGTAATGAGAAGGGTAAATATTTTAGATAGGGGAGCCAGGCCTCCAAAAATCAGTTGTCTTTCACCACTAGAATCAGCCTCAGGAGTCTTTCCTTCATTTTTAGGACATTGCAAATGCTTTAAAGAAGACATTTCCAGAATGGTGAGTTAGCCTGTGTTGATGTCGTGATAGCCGTGCCCCCTCAATGACCTTCACCTGTGTGAAGGTGATGCTATACAAGGGTCTTTGGGCCTTTCCACAGGTCAGACCGGCTCATTCCTGGACTTCAAGGGGATTATAACTGATGGCCAGCTTGGGAACAGCATCTCTACTCGCCGTCTGTGTGCTCTCACCTGAGTGTGGAGTGTGTCCATATTACCGTCTTTGGAAAGGTCTCCAATGTGTAGCCTTCATTTATTTCTAGTTTTAATCTTGGCCTCTGTTTTTCAGAAACATTGGTCTGTTATTAAGTTGATGCCCAAATTTGGAATGCAGACTGCTAAGGAATGTCAGACAGAAAGGGCCTGTCAGCGCTTCTAGTCCAAGCCACCCGCGTGGCCACCCGCTGGCCTTGGCGAGCACTCCGAGCATGCTGCACTCACCTGTCTGTAGCGACCTGTGTGTGTCCATCCTAAAGGACTTACTCTGGAACCCGTGCTTGGGGTATTTGATGAGGTTTGCTCATTACCAGTACCCAACAGTATTCACAACTGTTTCTGTCTTGCAAAATGATCACATAGCTATGTTCAAGGTTAAATAAACAGGCCAAGAATATTAAGAGTTGTTGTCATCTGGAGAAGCATTTTGCAGAATTACCAAAAGAGCTCTTTAATTATATACACTTGCTCCTGTCACCTTCCTCCACCACTTGTGTTCCAAGGATATCATGGAGGTTGGTTCAGACACTGGTATTTTGAAACACATCCACGTAGACAGGGTAACCACCATCCCCTTGCTCCTTCCATGCCTGCTGACTCATCCTTTGCCTCTTGTACTTTCTCCTGCTGGAATTCCAGCTGTCTGTTTGCTTGATGATTTTCTCCATCCTGTCAACCCTGTATTTCTCTCTTCTCCCTCCTGCCTTCTCTGACTATCTGTAGGAAATCATCCCTTTATGTATTCAGTAAATGTTTATAAAATGTGTGCTCTGTGCCGTGCACGGTGCTAAGTGCAGGAGATATGTAAGTTAGAATTAGTTGCAATCTCAAGGAGCTTCTGGTCCTGTAGATCGGTAACTAAATGTTGGGGGAAAGGCTGGTGGTCCTGTGAATGAACGTGGCACACAAACCTGGTGTGTTGAAAGGCGGTATAATTGAATCTGACTTAGTGCTGGCACATGGGTAGGTTATTCTCTTGTTCTCAGATATTTAAAAACTTACCCTTTAACAGCTTCATGTTGATGTGATTTTTGACTCAAGTAGTTTGTCCTTCCCTAAGAGTAAAAGGAAGTTTTTGTGATGAACAACATGTGGCTTATAGACTGTGAAGTCTCTAGAACCTTGAACTTCAGTCATTCACTGTGTGGCTGAGTGGCAGGGCGGGCATCGTAGAGGCTCAAGTTCCCAGCATTTCACATGAGTTAACACAGTCCAGCCTTTGGCAACCTGCCAGTCCCTCTGCTTGTAGACAGGTTTGTGAAATTTGACACTCTCATGTCTTTCCTTAAAAAATCTTGCAAGGTTCAGCAGTCTTCAGTGGCTGACCCATTTCTTTTAACCTCCTGTTGGCAGACCCAAGTGTGAGGTTCTCTTGGACCTGTTGTCAGAATAGAGTCTATACCTCACTGACTTAAAAAAAAAAAAAACAACACCTCTCAGCCTAGTCTTTGAACAATAACTTATGCTTTGGATGCAGAAATGGGACACTGCTCTTTCTGTCTCTTTTGCTGCCACCAACTCCCCTTAAAATATGAACCATAAGCAAACATTTTATCAGCAGAGCATAGTTAAGTAGGATTCAGACAACTATTTCTTTAGTTGACACAAGTAGAAAAGAACCTAGAGAATTGTCTACTAAAAATACAGAGTACTTTTTGGGTGAAGGTAGAGTGGTTTCTAAGAGCAATAGGGCTCTTACTGTATTTTGCCTTTAGTTCATCTCCTATGGTTTCCTTTTCATGCTTTGAGTCTTTGGGGCCCATCCTTGCCCTCATCCTTGATGAGTAAGTATGATGGCTGAAAAGCACCATGTCTTGGTTGTTAAAAAGATCTCGCATTTACTGATTGTGTGATTTAGCTGAAGTGGCTCAAATTCCTGGTCACTAAAGTAGGAATAGTAAATGATGTCTGCCCTACACCCCCACTCCAGCTGCCTTCTACTCACTGTGGGGGTCAGATAAGAAAATGAATTGTAAAGCATCATTTAACTTACGCAGTGTTCTGCCATGGGAACTTGTATTCTCACCAAGGAAGTACACCAAGTGTCCTGAACTGTCGCAGGGTTCATGGAATGAGTCTCTCTGTTAAGGACAGTAATCGAGTCTTCACCCTTCTTTGGCTTCTGTGATCATGAGCTGCTGCTTCTTAACCACCACTCCCACCCCTGCCCGCGGCAACCTGGACCTCTGTGTGGCCACTCTGTTTATGGTGACATTCTTTTTTCAGTTGACTTGAAGTGTATCCTTACAACTTCCAAAGCAAGTTATACTTCTTGGTTCTCATTTTACAGAGTTAACATGAAACAATTCCAATCAGCACATATCAAGTCATAGAAATTTGTAACTGAGAAAGGGGTCTTACAACTCAGCTTCCTGTTTTTGGCAATTCAATGCAACAAATGAGAGCTGGTGCCTGTCCCGTGGGTGCCGTGCTCGGCCACCAAAGGCAGCTATTGTTTCTCCTCCGATCTCCGGAAGTGGAGCAGAAGGGCACGCAACCCAGATGGAGATGAATGGGAAGTACAGACTGTTAACTCCTTAATGTGCAAAAATAACGGTGGTTTTGATCTCATTTAGGGTACTTGCTGAATCGGTGCCTGTGTTTATTAGGTTATATCTCATTCAGATGGCCAAGGAGACTACTGATCTCTAAAAATGAAGATGAAAGAATGATAAATCACAAAGCCATCTATTTCTGTTTTTTTTTTTTTTTTAAAGATTTTATTTATTTATTCGACAGAGATAGAGACAGCCAGCGAGAGGAAACACAAGCAGGGGGAGTGGGAGAGGAAGAAGCAGGCTCATAGCGGAGGAGGCCTGATGTGGGGCTCGATCCCATAACGCCGGGATCACGCCCAGAGCCGAAGGCAGACACTTAACCGCTGTGCCACCCAGGCGCCCCGACAAAGCCATCTATTTCTGATTTTTGTAAACTCCTCTGTGCGTGTTTAACCAGTAAGTGAAAAACGCAGTTGCGCATAGAGGAAGGGAACTGATGAAGTGGCAGCCTGATAATACTTTTGCGTGCACTATGCTAGATGTTCTTAGAGTCGCCACAGCCCCTGGGAGGACCTTGAAGCGGCTTCTCAGAGATTAAAGGCAGGATACACTCTCTTCATTGAGTGACATGTTAATTAACAGAATTGAAAACAAAAGCAAGCAAATAATAAACCCCAGCCCCGACCCTAGAGTTGGATGCCCGGGTTCTCTTCTTGCCCGTGTTGCTGATGGGCAGCATGATTTGGGGGGAAGTCCGTCTCTACTCCTCAGAATTTCATTTTCCCTCAGATCCAAATGGGGCTAATTTTTTTTGCCCTGCCTCTGTTATTATAGTTGTTTAGGATTAAATGTGGTCATGTATATGGACTTGAATCTTCACTTCTCAGAGCCATGTAACTTTGAAAGACTTCTCTGTTTCTGCGTCTTCATCTCTAAAGTGGGATAAATTAGTACCTACTTCAGCATTTTTGTGAGAAGTGGGTTAATTCCCATCAAGTACATAGATCAGTGCCTGAGTTAATGCCTAATACAGTCATTATTTTTTGTGAAGTTTTGAGGGCTCTATGACTTAGTAAGTATATTTTTAGTCTACTGAACATTTAAAATGACTTTTTTAATAAAAATAACTGTAATGCCCTACTGTCATGTTTTATCTTTCTCATCATTTTGGTAGTTTCACAAGATCGGACTTTGTTGCCAGTAATCATGGTACTGAAAACTTACTCCCAAATGTCTTTTTTCTTCAGAGCTTCAGACCAAATTTATTTATTCTGGGAAGTGCCCTTTACTGGCAGCACGAGTGAGGTGGGAATCAGGATATGACCCTGCCTTCTCTATTACTGTTAGAGGTTGGAGATCTTTCTTAACTGTCCAGAGCTTTGCTTGCGTTGTATGTGACAAAAAGTTTTTTAAATGTTATCTTCGATTTTGAACTATGCTAAGTCAGTGTGTTTGTGACCCTTTCGGCTGTGAGAGGTAATGAAATGTGTATCAAGAGCTCCACCACAACAGACCCATTTATAATAATCCAAGTGGTTTCTTTCACAGAAGCAGTTTTCAGATAAAAACAGTGATCATGACTTCCTGTGACTTTCCCTAAAGGGGTAAAATTAAATTGTGGGAAATGCTTGGAATTTAACTAGTAATTAACTTATAAAGAACCATTTTTAAAAAATCATAACTCCCCTAAGCTATTGAAACAAAGAACCTTATGAATTCAGAATTCTTTTGTGTATTTATTTTTTATAAAGTGAAACCCAGTGACTGTTGTTCAGTGTCTTCAAGTTTGTTATTGAACTAAAATGATGTCTTTAGATAGAGGAGCCTTTGAGCCCCACACTGGCTTTTCAAACTCAGGTCCAGTTTAGATTCACACTGATGCGGCTGCTGTTAAATTAGTCACTTGGTTATAATATGGATATTTGTGGCCTGGTATTACAGGGTTTCATTATCAGAATTTGATGATGGGATATTTGAAAGTTTGTTAATAGAAAATGGGCACATAGACTTTTCCTGTTTTTCTGTTCATCAATACAATTGAGGCTGCCAAATATTTTGTTTCATCTGTCTTAGCTGGAGTTAAAAATACGTCTTGACTCCTAGTTGTGTATTTAATATTTCTTTACTTTCATGCAACGTTACATTACAGTCCCAAATAGCGTGATTAGGTTAACCATTTTGAAATGAAGAAGTTACTTTTAAGCATACAAAAAGCAGAAGTTAATTTTATCTGCTAGTTGATTTGTTTTCCAGAGCTTTTGTGTTAAGGAATGTCAGGTTTCTATTTGTAGAGGTAATGAGTTAGACTAGCAGGTGTAGAGTAGAAGGTGTTTGCAAGGGGCCACATGGCAGGATGAAAAGATTGCAGTTTGGAAACCCTGGGTATCTGTGATGCTGGGGAGGTTTCTCTGCTTCTTTCAGCATTAGTTTCCTCAATTATCAGTGGACATACTGTTTGGAAAGGTTATAATCTGATGCCGTGTTATGCTGTTATATAATGGATTTCCACCAGATAGTAACTGTGGTACTTTGTATTAGAAATTTGTTCCATTTATGTTTAATATTTCAAAGCAATGCTGAATGGACATTTTGGGATTCTTTGTTTTGTGAACATATTAATAGGCTTATAATTTTCTAACGTTACCAGAAGACTTGTTTTCTGAGTAAACTAATCATTAAATTCCTATTTCTTATTTCCTTTGTTTACTGTGTTTGAGTTGTAATGGCCACTTTTCCCTTTCTCCAGTCTTGGACATCCTTGTAAGTTTAGCTTTAAAAAAAGTTAGAGTTGTTGAAAAGGATATAGAGTACTGCCAGGATAGTTTCCTCCTTCACAATTAATTCATTTCAGCCTTTTAGGACTGTTTATAAAGTGCCCTGAAGGACACAAGTTTTATTTATGTGTTTTCAGGTTGGTCGTTTTGTGAAGGGAAAGGAAAGGATGTAATAAGGGGCATGTTCATGGGCTGCACCTCCCCCACTGCTCTCGTATTTTTTGGTTCATTGCTGGTTTGGACTCTGTATTAGTACATCAGTGTTCCCACGAGTCGGTGGTTGTTCCCATGTACAGGTGGCTATATTCTAATGCAGGTTGAACTATATGCTGCCTGGTGGCCAGTATTTGAAACATTACATATCTTAATGAGACACAAAATTGTATGCTAAGTCTTCTTTATGTTTAAAAAAAAAAATCTAAGTTTTTTTTTTTCAATTTGTTTCTCCAGGTGGCATTTTTCTGAAGTTGTTCATTGACACTTCCCAGCATTCCTGCAGATAAAATAGGTAAGTAGTCAAAATCAGATACCCTTATTATAACAATTCTTTAGATACACCTTCCAGGTGAGTAGCAAATCACTTCTTGAAAAGGTATAGCGTTTCAGACTTCTGGACCTTGAACGGTCACATTAGTTTTTTTGTTTTTGTTTTTGGTTTTTTTGTTTAAAAATACCTCTTGGATGAGCATACACAAATGTTGTAAAAGACCTTATAAAGGTTCTGTCACCATTTATAAACAAACTTCGGAGCTCTTCATAATGGGCATAGCTGACTCTAAGTTGTCTTTCCTAAGTTCTCTGTGCATTTCACCATTTGTTATCATTTCTCTGTGAATGGGGAAGTAGAGATGGCCAATTCAAATTACCCAGTTTTATTACCTGATGACAGCTTAGGTAGAGGAATTGCCTAAATAAAAGTTGAAAACAGTTGGCTAATAGGTGATGTATGATTGAGTCTATAGATTTATAAAGGTCACTTTTGGAAAATGTTAGTAATAATACTAGGGGTTGAGTAGTCTCTTACAGTATGCATCCACGAAAATCAGTTAAATAATTGTTTTAGAAGACTTTGTCCATCTTTGATTCTGAAAAGGCAGACAGTACACAACCTGGTCCTCTAGGGGCCTTGTATTGAACTTGAGGATACAGCTCAGGCAAGTATGTGGTTTGGATGTGGGACCCACTGACGCCCTATCCAGGAGGCTCTGCCATATGCAGTGAATTCACAGCATATTTTCACAGACACCATCTCAACTGTGGAATGGTGATCTTTTTAACTTACAGATTCTGGGGAAGTTAAAATTGCCCTATTATAATGAATTGAACCATTGATTTCTGGAATGTTAGTAAATTGTCTAATAGCTACTACTGCTTGGGTTAGATGAGGAAGATTGGGCTCTTTTTTTTTTAATGGGAACTGTAAACACTCATGAGTTATGAAATTATTTGAGCAAAGTTCCTTCTTATGGGAAGGCCAGGGCTGACCCAAGATGGGTGGGTGTCTTGTGAAGAAGGTTAATCATTGGCGACCTTATCAAACTGATAATCTTGACATATCTGTTCCATTATTTATTTACTGGGAGTAGGTGAAACTGATCTTCTATTAATAAAGACTATTAATAAAATATATATATATCTTTTCCTGTATGTTGAAAATAAGGGATTTATTACATGTGATTTTCTGAACCAGGTGTTCATAAGTCTTTTTAAAATTTGGTTAATAATAACACTCTGCCACGCATTGTTCAGGTCCAGACTTTCAGATGTCTGTCAGCCGGGTGACATTGGGGTTGGTAGTGAGGCTTGTTTTCACTCATACAGGTCTACAAGGGAAAATCTTCTTAACAGAGACAGATCTGTGCTGGTGAGGAGTGTGTTTATTTCAACTCCCAGGCACTGTCTGAGTGGAAACAGGTCCATTTGCCATTTTGTCCATTATGTAAGGAGTCGCATGTGAACCCCTGAGTTAAGTGTCTCCATATTTCCCATGTAGTCCAATGCCCCATTGTGGGTTGTCACCCTGGATCACTGCCAGGCTGGTCTGTTGAATCCAGCTCTGGGGAGAAGCCAGTTCCATTCTGCCAGTGCCTCCAGGAACTAAGTCATGTTCATCCTTGAAGTCCCCCTCTCTGAAGATTTAGCCAGATAAAACTCACCCTTTTTCTTTTTTAAAAATTGGAAGTTCATCCCATACAAGTACAATAAAACGTGACCAAGTCAGACACAGGAGTGGCCTTTTCTGAAATAACAGCATGTGAATTATGAAGAAATCTGACTACTCACGTCATATCAATTTGTTGAAAGGTTTCCCTTGAACAAGGAGTCAGGGAGTCTGAGGAGGGCTTGTCATCAGGTGGTCCAAGGCTGAGAGTCCCGCTCTGCTGGGCACAGCTGGGTGCCTTTGGGCTCTGTGACCTAAGGCATGTTCCTTTACCTGATGGAACTCCCATCTCTTTCCGTGTGGCTATACCGCTTCCTCCCAGAGTGCTTTGGAGGATGCAGTGAGGTAAAGATAGCATGTGTGTGGTGTAATGGCAGCAACAAGTACCTCCTGTGTGTCGTCTTGATGTCAGGGACCTTGGAAGCAGGAGCTTTGGATGTGGGATGGAGGAACTGCTCTGCCAGGTACCTCCCGTGCAAGGTCCTACCTGCTCTCTTCTGCCCTGCCTACTGTGCGGATTGTGAGAAATCTTTGAAAAGCGTGAATGTAGGGTGTATAGTTGGTATTAGGGGGCTTCTATTGGGCAGGCTTCTAAAAAAAATCTAGTCAGATTTTCTGGGCTTTAGTCCCAGCTCTACACCTTATAATTAGGCATATGACCTTGAACAAGTTATTAACACCCCTCTCTGGCTCTCACCTGCCTCACAGGATTGCTGTGAGATTAAATGATGTATTGTGTGTAGAGTGAGGCATATGGAACTAGCACCTAGTGAATCTCAATAAATATGCTCGTAAATTTGCCAGGACACAAGAAGGGAGGCAGAGAATCTGACTTGAAAGAATATCCATGGTTTTCAGATCTCTTGAGTTTGAACTTTGGCTTATTGAGCTGCCTTGTATGTGATGTGATATCACTTAGATCAGGAAGGAGCATGTTCTTCCTGAATAAATTGAGGGTGACCTTGTTCTCCAGTGTGGGACTCCCTCATCAGAAGGGGGAAGCACTGGGAGTTAGTCTTCTTTGGTTTTCTATTCATGAGTCAACAGATCTTTCCCCATCTGGGGGAGTTTTTGCTAGAATTGACCAAATGAGTGAAGTGAGAGCTCTAGACTTGCACTGTCCATTCTGGTAGCCACTCTCCCCATATGGCTATTGAGCACTTGAGTCATGGCTAGTGTGACTGAAGCACTGAATTTCTAATTTTACTTCATTTTAGTTCATTGAAAATTTAGAACTGATAGTTAATTCAGTTACTGGAAAACTTCTAAGCATGTTTGAGACAACTTGGGCATGCAGATCTATTTTTTCAACTGTACATTTTATATGGTTTAATCAGGTCAAGTATTTCTAATGAAAACTTAGTACCTGAATTAAGATGTACATTACGTGCAAAGTATACAGCAGATTTTGAAGTGTTAGTGTTAAGAAAAAGATGTAAAATATTTTTAATACTTTTTACATTGATTATATGTTGAAATGATAACACTTGGGATATATAGAGTTAAATATTAAAATTTTTTCTTTTTAAATGTTTCTACTAAAATTTTTAAATGTCATATCTGGCTCACATAATATTTCCATTGGACATTGATGCTCTAGAAGGTCCTTAAAAGAATGGGGTAATTCCTAATTTATTAAGTAAAAGACAGTTTTTCCCAGTAGATGTGAAGATTATGAAAGTGTTTTTTTTTTTCCTCTTTTTAAAGTTCTTGTTCACCATCTACAGTTTAGTGGGATATTTTTAAATATTCAAAATTGGAAAGAAAAAGAAAAGGCACACACATAGCTGTTGTGTTACCTGGACCAGAGGAATATTTTTAAATATTCAAAATTGGAAAGAAAAAGAAAAGGCACATACATAGCTGTCGTGTTACCTGGACCTTATGTCATACAGCCCAAGGCTCAGTTTTGATGTCTTGGTGTAGACCTTTCCCTCCACTTCCTTCTGAAATGTGCCAAGGGAGGCACTCCCCACTATCCACCAGGATAGGAACCCAAACACTGCTTCTCAGCTAGATGTTCTGTTTCTTTGATTATTGTTAATTTTGACATTTGATGCAGGTACCATGTTTCCAGAGTCACATTTTGACATAGCCCAGGAGATTAGGAATTGTCATCCAGGAGAAAATGACTGTTAACTGCCTACAGTGAATTAGCCCTCCCTCCTTACTATGGTACCAGAAATACAGAGATACATTTTCAAGAGAATGGTTGCTGGCTAGATGCTTAGTTGTCACCAGCGTATGTGTGAAACATTACAAGAGAATCCAGTTAGGATCAACTGTGTTTTTATTTCTCATTCATGCCCTGCGTGACACTGAAGTGTATTCTAAGAGGTGAGGGGGGAGTATCTGACCGGGGAATCATGGTGGTCTGGGTTTGAATCATGGTTGGCTCACAGGGTGGTAGTGGAGCTTTCCTAACCTCTGATTCTGTTCCTGTATGATGGGTGCCAACAAACACCAGCCACTTACCTTGTCAGCGTTCTTGCAATTGTGTGTACTTGATATGTGACACCACATGCCTTCGTGTGATAAACATGGCAGATACATTGCCATCCTCATGCTTTTCCAGGCTGAGTAAATGAATGAGTTTACTTTCCGATATCGTTCTATTCGGGAATTAAACAGGATTGAGATTTCTGTATTAAATACAAGCCATCATCACATTTCATGAGGAATCTGTAGCCACCAAAAAGTGGCTTCTCCTTGTGTAGAGTTTAACTATTACGACATTGAGGTTTTTCAGTTCCAGGGGCAGAGTATAGAGTTCGTTTCCACCAGTAGCTTGGAAGCAGTTAATAGGGGAGGGTGTAATAGCCTTCTTCCTTTACTGAGGGTAAATTGAATCAAATATATGGTGTCTGGATAGGAAAATGATAAAATGAAGTAAAAACAAGATTGTGGTTTTCAAGATTTTAAAAAAGCAAATCAGAGTAATTGGATATATTAAAGACTTACAGTGAAAGCAGTTCTTTTTCCACTTTTGTTACTTGTGTGTTAACAGCTTGCCTTTTTTCTGATAAGAAGTTTCGGCTAGACCTGTACCATTCAATAGAGTGCTGAGGATTCTTAGCAGGGACAGAATGAAAAGTTGCTTCCCTGGGTAGACAGTGAACTTCTGAGGGCTGGTCTGAGTCTCTGAGTCTTTTTATACCCTCAGTGCCCAGTACAATGTCTGATGCATAGTTAAGTGCTCAGTGAATCTCGGTAGAATGGATGGAAGATACATGTCTGTGGTTAGACTATAGAGCTAGTTTTATAACATCCTCTGAAGAGGACTCCACTTTGGGCATGTTAGGGCTGTACAGCATAGTGTCTCATACGTTAGGTGCTTGCTATGGGGGAGTGAATGTAGACTTAAGTTCAACTTCCAGTTTATAAGGGAGTTTGGGAGTATGACCCATTTATAATTTGGGAGGCCACAAAGGTTCTTTTTTTTTTTTTTTTTTTTAAGATTTTTTAATTTATTTATGTGAGAGACAGCCAGCGAGAGAGGGAACACAGCAGGAGAGTGGGAGAGGAAGAAGCAGGCTCCCAGTGGAGGAGCCCGATGTGGGACTTGATCCCGGAACGCCAGGATCACACCCTGAGCCGAAGGCAGACGCTTAACGACTGCGCTACCCAGGCGCCCCCACAAAGGTTCTTTTAAGCAAAGAAATGAGGTTAATATTAGGAAGGCACCATGGCTAGCAGATTGACCAGAGGCTGGAAACCAGGGACGAAGGTGCCTCTGGCAAGAAACTATGAGGGTGGAGAGGGAGGCTTGGGAGGGTCGGGTGGGCAGGGCTGCAGCTAATGGAATGAAGTGCAGTGCCAGGGTTGGGCCGGTGTGTGGTTAGCTCTGGAGAGAAGCTGGGGCAGCTCTCTGGATAGGAAGGGTAGTGTTGCCGTAAATAAGCTTCAGGTACAAGGAGTGGATGTTGAGAGAATTCTCATGTGCTGGCCTCAGTTCTTTTGAGAAGTAGAAAAAGTCATCTGTTTGGGGGAGGATAGGTGAAGCTGGGGTTCTTAAGCTTCCCTGTGTGGAAAAGAGCTCTTCTCAGTGCTGATGTGCCGAGAACATCATCCTCCTGGGAATTCTGGGCCTAACGGTTTATTCGACGGAGAATTCAGGTCGTCCATCTGATGGAGTAAGTCCACAAGGATGTCCTGGATCTCATATCAGCAAACATAGAGTTTTGTTGTGAGGAAATGCTAACGTCTATGGAAAAGGCTGTATATAGCTCCTCCATCTGGTAGATTTGGTTCCAGTTGGTACTCCTCTTGTTCCATCTGCACAAAGAAATGCTGTGACCCTTACATGGAAAGCTTTTTCACCTTAATGATCCACTTTGTAAGCTGCTCCTGAAAAGGAAGGGGATGAGCCCCCCTCATCTGCATGAATATTCATGGAGGTGGTCCAGAGGGTCCGTCACTGAAATGTATGTGTGCTTTTACATGAAGCTTGTTAACATAGGTAAGTCATAGCTGTATAGATTTTTTTTTTTTATCATTTCTCAGGTCAAATCACAGCAATCCCTGCTTATCACTAAAGAAGGCAGTAGTGTAGCTCTAAAGTCTGAGATCTGCACCCATAAACACCCTATTTGCTCTTTGAAATTTCATCAGGACTTCCTAACAGAAACCGGCTTCTTTTCAATTAAATGTTGATTTAATCTACATTCCCTTTTGGATTAATTCAAAAGCCAAAATAAAGTTTTTGTAATCTTTTGCTTTTCTTGGGCTCTTGTACCGGTGGGAACCACTATTCACACAGTGGTCCTGTCCTTCAAGACGCCAGCATCCCCTGAGCCATGGGCTAGCCACTCCCCACGTCTCGTAGGGTTAGGGTGCAGGCAGCCTGTAAAGATGCGATTGGCCCCCAGTTTCTGTACCTTATGTTACCAGCCCAGAACAGCCTGTGGAAAACTCTTAAGAGCTAATTGGCAAGCTCAGATGGACTTAGAAATGTACCTGATTTTGATCCAAATTATTCTATATATGCAGCCAAGTTGTTTTAGGAAATGGGCTCTTCCTGTCATTAACTCACAGCTTAGGTCATCTCTTTTCATGTATTGAAGGCAAATATGACTGAGAATTCACTTTAGAAATCTAGTGTGACTAATCTGAAAGAGCTGGTTCCTGTCTTGTGGCCTCATCAACACATTTCTGTCTTCCTGCTTCATTCTCAAACTGTATCCCTGGTCAGTTGAAGTTCCATCCATTTTTCTCCTCATATTCATGGACTGGCTATGGCCTGGGAAGTCACAGCCAGCCTGGCCTCGTGGTCAGCTGCTTTCACGGACCTCTCATTGTTATTCACAGTCAGGGTAGCCAACTTACTGACCATTTACACCCCACGGCGGGTACATGGAATCCTCCCCTTCTGAAAATTGTCACACATTTTGGTATAAGGATGGTTGTACAGAAGGTCACTTGGGCAAACTTCCAGGAGTTGTGTTTTCTCTAGCTGCTCTTAGACTTGCATATCGTGAAGTCAGGCAACAACCCTTATGTGCTATTATTGCTGTACTAGAATTGCCAGGAGATGTTTATTTGTGTTTTCTACCGATTATCAAAATAATCCAGGTTCATACAGAAAAATATAGACCTGCAGGAGAAGAAAAAAATCCGTCTCCTTAGGGGTCACCACTTGCAATCTGGTGGCTAAACCCCAAAGAGTGTCTCTTTTTGTACATTCTTTTCCTCCCATAATTGAGTGCTTACTCTGTATACAACTTTACAGTCAGTTACTTTTTTGTTTAATATGATACTGTATTCATTTCCCCATATCATTAGAAGCTTCTTGTTAAAGTATTTCAGTGTTGGAAATTTATATCTGTGGTATATACTTAAATCATTTTGACCTTCTGGTTCTAACATTTGAGTTTTCTGATTTTTTAAAATCATTGAATATAAACTTCCACTGTCCTTTTTACAGATATTTGTTCAGTTTTAAAAATAGCTCCAGGAACGTTGGGCTCTCCCTGGCAGTAAGAGTGCTTGTTTGAGCTCACTGTCAGGATCCGTGATGACCTGGATCTTTGCCAGTTTGGGAAATAAGAATGGCACCTCACTTTAATTTTTGCTTTTTTTAATTTCTAATGAAATAGAATGTTTTTCATGAACAGAATAGCCACCTGTATTTCCTTTTTTGTGATTATGTCGTTTTCTTCAGGTGAAATTGTCATTTATGAGGGTTGGGATGTTTATGATTTTGACCCATTTTCCTAGAAAGGTTTATTGAGATGCGTAACTTTGCGCATACTATCTTAGTAATAGTTCTTGTATATGGAATTGCCCTTTATGGGAGATGAAATCATGTGTGGAAGTGTCAAAGAGAACACACTTGGAGGTTCTAATATGACTTCTTGGTTGGGACTGTCAACATGTGGAAAGTCAGCTGTACCCAGGGAGCACCAGACCTGGTAGGCATGCCAGCTATCACCCTGACTCCTGCCGTGGTACTTCTCCGTCCCCCCCCACCCGCCTGCCTGTGCAGGGCACATGGTATAGCTCATGTTGATGAAATAATAACAATAAACTCCACATGCTGGCTCCTAATAAAGTGTTCACTGACCCCATGAAGTGATTCATACCTGCTTCTCCCTGGTGTTTCTTCTCGGACTGCTTAGCCGGCTTCCTTGCCTCTTCCTTATCATTGTTTCCAGGGACTCCTCTACCCCTTTCCTTCCTTCTTTGCCTTGCATTCTCCAAATTATGTGTCTCACCCCGTGACTTCGGCTGTCACTCATGGGCCGGACCTCCGCAGACCAAACCTCTCCTTCAGGCTGCAGGCCCAGGGGGTCTTCCCCTGGTGTCCCATTGGCAGTTATGATGCATCATGCCCCAAAATAAACCTCTTCCTTCTCTCTCACTGGCTCTGTGGCCTGAATTTTCTATCCCACTAAAAAGGCCTCCAGCCCATCTACCAAGCCAGACACCTGGGCAGCATCTTGGGACCCCCCCCTTTACCTCATTGCCCACATCCCACGGGTTACATGACGACCTTTCAGTTCTGCGTCCTTCATAATGTTTCATCTGCATCCCTGTTCTTCCCACTCTGGTCCAGGCTACACTTCTGGGAGGAAAAAAGGTGTGTTTTCCCAATCAGATACAGTCTTTTTTTAAAAAAAAAAAAAAAATCAGGTTTCTCTAAAATACAAGGGCATGGTATTTTAATGGAATATTTATGATTTTTTTTTTCTGTGAAGTGAATCCTCATCCATGAATTTACCTTTTATAGAAACTTGAATTCGTACCTACTTGCTTGTTTTAAAGCAAAATATGCCTCTAATAATGTCCAATATATATTAGTCAAATGAGAGCCCCTGGACATTACTTTCTAGCGAAAGGGCTTTTGATTTGAGGGCTTGACATTTTTTATTTGGATCTTAATTATTTCCATATTGCAATATGTATTGTTTTTTGTAATATTGGAATTATCCTTTATTAGCTAGCTTTTCAACTTCACCTCCCAGGGAACTCAGGCAAGGAATACAAATATTTTCATAAGATTCTTCGGGGGAGTAAAATTAATATTTTTGAGAATGAAATATGGTGAATTGTCTCCTAAGGATTGAAAGACTTTATTAAGATAGCAAAATATCCTTCCCCAGGGGTACGTTTTTTCAGGGCTTATTGGAAATATGGTGCTGGGAAGAATAAGAGGAAATTTAATGCCACGGACGTTGGAAACAGCCACTGAAATCCAGTCTGTTTTTAGAACACATATAACACACTAATTCCTGGAGATTTAAGACAGCTCTGTTCGCTTCCTGAGGCTGTCAGGCTCGTTATGACTATGACACGGAAAAGGTTCTTCAGCACGCATATGCCGTGACAGTGTTTTATTTACTGTGAATATTTACTGCACTTGAACACAAGGTGTCCCTGTCCATCTGCCTTCCCATATTGGTTATCAGGTTGCTTCCATGTTGGGACTTCTCTTAGATTGGCTTTGTACACACCAGATCCTATGACCGGGATTCAAGCACAAGTAGGTGGTGTTGGGAGGTAATTCTGAAAAGCATTGCTAAAGGAATAGGTATGCGAACTCGCGAGGAGGTAAAAGGCAATGAAGGGATGGTTTTGAGTTAGTTGCTGCTGTGGGTACCTGGGCCTGAATCCTTGGTGAATTCTAGGAGGCGTCCTTCAGAACCAGCCCTTGGAGGGCCCAGCAAGCGGGGAGAGACTGCCTCCACCTCCCGTCTGTCACTGACGGGTGGCTGCTCTTGAGGCCAGCACTTAAGCCTACTCTCTGCTTGGGTGGTGGTTGTGGGTGCTTGCTGTCAGCATGCACCCAAGGGAGAGGAGGGGTATGCGTGGGCCACTGATGGCGCCTGCCGAGCACGCTGCTTTAACGTTTTAACAATGATATGCAAGGTCACTTGGAGACATCACAGGTGGTTAGAAACGAAGCACATGCAGAGATTGCTAGCAGAGTGTGAATTATATCAGTGTCAGATAGATACTGAAGTGAATTTAAAGTACTGAGAATTTGATGCCACTGATCCTGAAACGGGGGAGGGAGGGATGTAGGGACAATCTCTGAGAGGTGTCTAAGTGAGGATCCTAAAATGATACATTGTGCCTCAGTGAAAAACCCTGATAAGCCTTGACAGTAACAGATGGACCAACTGGACTGTCAGGGCTTCTTACAGGGCCGCGGTTTCCTCGTTGCTGATCGGCCTACAGAATTATTACTAAGCCCACAAGGAAATTACGGGTTTTTTTCCATGCACTCAGATCTGGAAGAAAACAAAAATCTGACGGAAATTCGTGGCCAGCCAAGTCTGAACAGAGCCATCCACATTACTTTGGGAAATTCCTGGGGAAGGAAAGAAGGGGGAATCCGAGTTGTTAGTGCCCCTTAAAAAGAACCCGTCTCTCTTATTTTTTTGATTCTTCTCTGTTGCACATGGTCTTGAGGACACATCCTAAAATGGAAAATACCTTCTAATATCCTGTTGGCTGTTCTGTGAGTGTCGTTTGGGGGATGCGTGGATACAATCTCAGACCTGTTGTGTGACAGTGGAGCAGCAAAGAGGAGGTCAGTGTCCCTGTCCTCAGTGAGTTCCCGATCCAGCCATGAGAGGACAAGCAGAGAAGTCACTGCTTCTGCGATAAAGGATAATAACTGGGGACAGAGGATGGAAGAACAATTAATTCTGACGTTTGGGGAGGGCATTCGAGAGCTGTGACGTTTGAGTTGGGCCTAGTGATGCCTACGTTTCACTAAGGCATGAAGGAAGAGAATGGCATCCAGGTGGGGACGGGTGTGGACGGGGCAGGGGGCTGGGAGTGCCAGGTGTGCTCAGGGAGCAGTGAGTGGTTGGTGGGACTGTGGTACATGGTGTCATGAGGCTGTACCTGCAGACAGGAGAAGTCAGCTTGTCCAAGGCCTGAGGGCCTGGCCACTGCCTTCGTTGTCTCTCCCGTACCATCAGAAGGCAGATGGCATTGACAGCCGAAACTCCTCTGTCCCCTCCAGTTTCCTCAGCAAATATCCTGGCGTCTTAGAAATAAAGTAGGATGATAAACGGGGCTTGTACAACCTGTGTGGGGCTCAGCGTTGCACAGATGCAGCCTTCTGGCCATGAAACGAACATTTTGCGCTTAGCAGCTGATCCATGATCCTAAATGGCCTTGTCGATGGGGGAAGCAACATGCTTTACACAGGTGGTCAGGATTCGATGTAAAGTATATCCTTGTCCTCTCTTGGCCATGTATTTTTTATCACTCCAGCAAGCCCAGTGCTCTATATTTCTGGAAATACCTCACTGTATGTAACAGAATTGTTAGTGCTTATCTGTTCCTAGTTCCCCCCTTCTCTGCTCTCGCCATGTCATCACATTAGTGTGGGTGCTTTAGGCCGTGCTTCATGGACGCATCTGTGCTTAGAATCTCTCAGTGCACGGATTGAGAAAGGGAGCAAAGTAGTAAGCTGGCTGCAGGTTTTCTCCCGTACCCCGCTGAGCAGCTGAGTCCCTTGGTTGTCATTTTTGTCCTTTGTTTCTAATGGTTTACCTACCTTGGTAGAGGGAAAGAGCATACGATGTGGTATCCGCATCCTGGGGCCGTTTCTCAGGGTGAACTGGGAGGGAACAGGAGCTAAAATGGACTCCCAGACGCATCTCTAGGAACCCTGAGGAAGTTGGTCCGTTACGCTCTCAGCAGATCCTTGGACCAGCCTCTTGCTCCTTGAAGTCAAACTTGCGCGTAGTTCATCCATTCCCAGAAAGGCTCTCGAAGGGGCTGTGCTGTGGAACTCCTTCAGCCAGGCACCTCGTTGGTTTCTTAGACTGACCACTGTGCTCAGGGTTCCGTCTCCCATAGGAATTCCTACTTCCTCTTTATCACACATGGAGTGTTTTTTCCCATGGAATTCCCCCCATTTGTTTGTAGATTCGCTTTTATCCTGTCCTTTGGAACTGCATTCAGGCTTCCAGGAGATGTTTCCCTGATGATTTCACAGCTTAAGACAAAAGTTTCTGATGCCAAAGAAAGAAAGACTGAGATGTCTTGAGTCCGATTTAGTAAATTGATCCCTGACAGCTGTGTGTCTTTGGGTGAATCACTGTACTTCAGTGAATGAGTGTGTAAGAGCAGTCAATTCTGAGAAACTTGTAGCAGCCAGAAGCAGTTTCTTCTCTCCTTGTCAATCACTCTCCCTGATACAAGAGAAGATACAGAGGTAGATAGGACATGTTTTCAGTTTTGTATTTAGCAGTGTGCCTTCCCTGTACACTGTACTCGGTGTGCGGGGACCGTGCTCGGGTCTGGTTCTTGAATCTGAGGAGACTGCCCTTGTTCCTGGTCTCGTAAGCGTGCGTGTCTCCACGGTCCTAGATCATGACTTGACTTGGCCCAGCCCACGTGAATCTTCACTCACCACTGGAACCCTTGCTGTCTCGTGAGCAGAGCACTAGACTGTTTTCCCCAATATCATTGCTATTGAAACCTGCGAGTGGAGAACCTGATTTTAAGGATGGATGAGCTTTTTCTTTCTGATGGAGCAGAAGGGTACAGATTTATGGAAGGGCACAGGTTGGTGACCAATAGGCAGGTAAGAAGTAGAATAGTTCTTCATCAGCTTCTGTGGAAGAATAGCCTTTGACCTCCTGCTCTGCTATTTTTTGTGCTATTTTCACTGCATTTCAAATTTGTGAAATTTAGAGTGAATGGTCATGTTCATTCTGTAGGAAACAGTACTAATGTCAATGCTCAAAAATGTTAGATCTGAAGAAAAAGCCTGCAAACCTTTGTGCCTACAACTTTTAAGAACATTTTCTAGGGCTACTCGAGATGATTCTGAGTGGAAGTTTGTTCATTTCTAATTACCTGAGAGATAACTGTGGTGGCTTTTAGTTTCATAACCCCACCTCAGGACTTGTAGTAGTGGTGTCCCTTCCATATATTAGGAGGTGGTCTGGAAACATGTGACATTTCTGGGGTGTTTCATAGGTCTTCAAGAACAAAGCAGGCAAAACCAGAACTATTCCCAAAATTGAGGATTCACGACCCAGCTTTCCAACTACTACAGGAAAGTAGTCTTTTTTGGCTTCCATAAGGTTATTTGTTGACTGTGAAGCAGGATTTATTTTTATTGTGAGACTTTTCAGAGACTTTAACATGGTAATGCATACAGCGGCTTTTCAAGGGTGGGCTTTAGGATTCGGCATCTGTTCTGGGATCCCTTTGTTCTAAGAGCACCTGTGACCCCTGTCCAGAACTCGTGTCATTCTGACACACTGGGAAGATGCTGACATGTGGTAGATTTGAAACCATCACGAATCCTTTTTTTTTTTTTTTTTCTCTTCTCATCTAGAACTGCAGTCTTATTTCCCTAACCCGTGAGGCTGGGCTGGCCTTCTCACTCACTTGGAGTGACAGATGCAGCCCGAGCATTGTGTGAATTCCAGAGCCTAGACCTCGAGAGGTCTGGCAGCTTCTGCTTTGCCCTGTTGAGACTCTGCCTTGAGACTTGTGTGGAAGGAAGCCACTCCAGCCTACAGGGCAAGGAGAGGCCCACGGTGCCCCCATCAGCAGGCAGCGTTAACTGCCGCATGTTTGAACGAAGCCTCAGTGGGCCTTCCAGCATGGCTGACCCAGCCGAGAGCAGTGCATCCATGAGCCGGGGCAGAACCAGCAGAGGTTCCTGAGAAATCCTGAGAAATAATAAATCCTTGTTTTTGAGGAGCTTTGTTACACAGCGGTAATTAGTAGGGATACTGACTTAACACCCAACTAAAGACTGAAACAAGACCAAAAATGTGGTGGTTTATCTAATCCGATTCTTTCTGCGAGGCTTTTCTGGCTTAAAATGAAATTTCTGGACAGGGATTTTCTAGAAACCCGAGTCAAGTGAATAGTTACCAAGAAAAATGTGTTTGGTGTATGATTAACGGCACCAGAAGCTGGCACCCAGTCCCGGTGTGAGTGAGCCCACGCGGCTGGCGCTAACGCTGCCTCCGGAGGAAGGCGAGAGGGACTGATGGAGGAGCTGTAGCCTTCCCCCCGGCGTTGTCCTGAGGCCTGTCTGATGGCTATCTCCGAGGTGACCGGGTCCCCTAGGGCTCATTCTTCAGGCTGACAATGAGATTCGAGCAGACGCAGCTTCGGAGGCGGCCCCTCTGCTGCCGTGGCTGCGGGGATGTGAGGCCTGCCAGTGTTGCAGCCGTACGGCACGTTTCATTACTGCCGGCTCCTGGGAGCAGAGCTGATGAGCAGATGTCCAAGGCCCCATGAGGTGCGGAAACGTAAGAGGCACGGCGCCAGTGCCCCTGGCCGAGGCCTGATTGCTGAGGGCCCGGGGCCTGGCAGCTCTGTGTCCTTGGTTATCACCTTCACCATCTTGTCAGTGCCCTGCGGCCAGGTGGGGCTGTGTGCATGGACGTGGGAGACTGCAGGCGCCCGCTGGCAGCTGGGAGGACTCAGAGCCACATCAGTAGCTATGCCCAGGCCCTGAGGGCTCACAGGGGAGGTCGTGACAGTCGAGCTATGGCCACGCCGGCCGCAGTGAATTGGGAAGAAGTAGAAGGTTCTGGGAATCGTGGGCGTTGGAGCTGGTCATGAAGCCTCTTCCTCCGTCATGGCCTGATCATTCCCCCTGGGATACTCTGGAGCGGTTTGTAAACTCTGTTTCCGAATGACTCAGGCTGGGAGTCTTCCAGCCATTCCCTTGAGAGATGGAGCGGCTTTTTCTGTGGAGGAAATATTTTCCTCCCTGTTGGTTGGGATCTTTGTTGGTTGGCTCCAGCCCCATCACTCCTGGCTGGTCTCCCTCAGACCACCCTGAGCAAGTCTCCCTTTACCTCTTGCCTTCCCACAGTTAAATCTATGTCATGCTTCCGCTGAGCAGCCGTTAAACTGAGGAGGAGGGGCCTGCTTCATGGGCTTGGTGCTTTCGGAAGTGATGACTTTCTCCAGCTGCTTCAGCCTTCTCATTCCCCTCCTCTGAATTTCTCTCTAATTTTTTCATCCCTGAAACATTTCATATGTGTGGAAACTGTGTGGTACTCCTTAAGCCCTGGAAGGGTGTATATTTCATCATGAGAGTGGCATAGGCATTGAAAATTTTTCCAACATTCTTCTGAGTCTTTGCTAGATTGGACTGACCTTGGTTTATATGTCATGGACTAAAGGGTGGAACAAAGTGTAAGTGGAACATGGTCCTCCAGAAGCCAGGAATAGTGATAACATGCATCGTACACGCTGGTGGCACAGCCATGTGAGCACCGCGGTCCTAAGGCATTTCTTTGGGGGGGTTGCTGTAACTCAGTGCACAGTCCAGTAAAACAAAGACAGTAGGAGTCTGTGTATCTGTACAGACCACAGCCATGTTAGGAACGTTTGGTAAGCAAGGGATCGTGGTTTTGTGGGTCTCTGGCTTTGTTGTTAGGAGCTGGGAGATGAAAAGCAGGAGCTCACCAATGAGACTCAAGTTCAGGCCATGTGGTGTTCAGAGGCTCTGAGATCAGATTGGAAGAGTGGTTTAGATCAGTGCTTTTGTGAAGCACCATCCGCAGAGTGCTGCAGTCGCTCCAGTTCCAAGCAGCCTTTTAAGGGCTACCTGGAGGTGATGGTGGTCATGGGAGCAAGGTGGCCCTTGTCGACTCCTTATTTTATAATCAGCACCAGCTCTGCTCCCATCTGTTTCATACATGCGTCTAGGGTTGCTGGTCAGATTCTGTTTGATAAATGGTGTTCTATGCTCAAAAAGAAAGTTTGTAAACCACAGATTCAGAGGACTGACTTCTAGTAAAAACAAACACAGAGAGAAGCCTCTTTAGCCAAGCAACTAACGATTACATTTCTGGGATCCACATAGATCAATCCACAGACATTTGGAAGCAGCAAAAAGCAGAGAACTAAACAAATAGATATTTCTGTGTAACTACTGTGTCATCAGGAAACTCTTTGTCAATATAAACAGAACGTGTAGACTGTGACCTCTAAGTGGCAAGGCGAACAAGAGGCCAGTTATGGTCGTATGTGCCAGTGACTCTGCCAGATTGTGTCGTTCTTAAGTAAGCAAGCACCAGCGGGTTTTGGAGTCGAGGTTAGTAAGAACCACATGATAAAAGCAACCACTTATTGAGAACTTTCCGTTGGCTGGACACTGGGACTCAAGATGAATCATCCATGCTAGGAAATGTACGTTCTGCTATCCCCATTTCACACACTGAGGCTCAGAGACTAATTTGCCCAAAGTCACACAGCTAATAAAGCGATGGAGCTGGGGATGGGTCCCTTGGGCTAGAGTTTATGTCCTTAAATATTCCATTATATTGCCTTTCTCTGTTAATCTCTTGTTTATTTTTATCTTTGTGTGTGTGTCTGTATGTGTGCATGTATGTATATTTTTTTCCTCCTAATGGATTTGGTAAATGGAGTACCTAAGGATACCTGGTTTGAGAAAATGTCTTTTTTTTTTTTTAAATCATAATTACAACTTCATGGTCATTCCACTCAAAGTTTACCCCATCTAAAATTGAAATTCAGTCTTACATGTAAATAATCCTCATTGAAAGAAAAAAGAATGTAGAGAAAAGGAGCCAAAGCTCTAACCTTTACAGTGAGTACTAATACTAATAAGCAGGCACGTACACCACTAGAGATATGTTTGTGTCTGGATTTAATGGCTCACAGATAGTCATGCAAAGTTTTATAGATGCAGTAGAAATCAGAACTTGAAGCCCATTGCTAAGGCAGATGGAAATAACGTTTCACAGGTTTTAAATTTTTAAATGTCGATTGCTTCTCTCAGATTCCTTAGCTTCTCCAGTTCATCCTCTGTATCATGATCTTCACGAAAGCTGGGTAAGAAGAGGTCTGTTTTTGGTTGTCTGCTCTTGCCTTAGTTCATGGCCTTCCAAATGTGCACAAACCTGTTCCTTACTCTGGCCAATAACTAGATTGTTCGAGCAAGTGTGTTAGGCTCCGCTGAAACTCCTCTCTGGTCAGTTGACTCTGGAGCAAAGTAGGTCCCCTAATGAGTGAATTTAGCAGGCATTTAGTTTTGTTTTTGTAGGTGTATTTGGAAAAGCTGGAACTGTTGGAGGAACTATTCACAGCACGTGCAGGTGGCTCGAATGATCAGCCTCCATGTATCACACAGTTTGAACCCAGACGAAAGCTAGTAGTGCGTTTCTCCCCTGGAGCAAGTAAGGCCCTCAGGGAGAAGAAACATGAACTTCTGTGGGTGCTGTGGAAGCATTGAGCAATAGCTTTCTCAGGCCGCAAGGGTGCCGTTCGCCTCGCAGAAATTTATGAACAGTGCCCTGGTTGCTTACAAAGTTCATTTTCTTTCCCAAGTGCCTGGCTCACTTCCTGAAAGTAATGTTTTCATCGAAGGATTCGACCGTACTGGATCGTTACAGAGACGTGCCTGAGAAACCCCACTCTTGATTCTGTAGCAGATGACAATGACTTTGCTGAAGCAGGGCCTCAGAAGTGGCCTCCTGACGGGGAATGTTGCTGAAAGGGGACACGGAGACCAAGTTGCTAAACGACAGAGTTCTATCTGATCTCGTGGAACAGCTCTCTGAGCTCTTGCGAGGCATGTTGGAGCCGGGCGTGCGGAAGCGTCGGACCCGACTGGCTGTCAAGTGTGCAATGTGCCTCACGGTGACAGGCGGCTTGTCAGGGGTTTCCAAAACATCTGTTTCAGAGAGGGCGGTTGAGATTCCTACAGGGGAGTATTTCCATTCATTGTCCATGAGAAACAAGAGTGAGTGGGCGTGAGTGAGACGCGGATCAAGAGGAAATGAGTCTGCGCTCCACTTGGGATTACAGTGCAGATGAATTCCATATTTTGGTTAGGGAATGTTTTCTTTTAGAAAAAGGAAGACAAAGAAAAGTTCAGATTCTGACCCAGTTACTGAAAAGCAGACTAAGAGGCAGTTAAATGCGTGCTCACACAGTCACTTCATGGTTTTGTCTTTGTTTTTGTGTTCTGGGTGTGTGTGTGTTTGTGTGCATGCGCGTGTGTGTGCCCGCACGCCAGAATATGGCCCAGGACTTCCTGGCACACTTTCTGCCATCGGCCTGACTTTCCCCACCAAGGTGGCCTGGTCTCGCCAGAATAAGCTGCTTTGCAACCGCTGTAGTCAGGAGAGCTGCGGGGCCTCACTGCATCGGCACACGTCTGTGACTCGAGGATTCAGACAAATGATACATATTCGTCCTATTGACAAAAATCATAACCGAGGTTTTCCTGAATGATTTTTCTCTGAGAGATGGTAGCCCCATAAGAAGGCAGCTTTGGATTTTGATTTGGAGATTTTATATGCCCACCCTGTCCCCTACTACATAAATCCGGGAATGGAGAGGCTGATACAGCTCTTTGTGCTTTGTGTTCAAAACGCGCTACCTCTGATGATTCCAAACCAAAAATCTGAGCTCTGTTTTCACCTCCGAGGTGTCACTCAACAGGTCGGTACTGGGCACCTGCTGTGTGCACCAGATGCTGTGGGAGGTTGTGCTGTTCAGTTGGGGAGGCAGCTGTGGTCCCTGCCCTCTGGAGTTTGCTGTCTGCAGCAGGCTGGGTGTGAGGCCCGCACAGCTTGGGGGCGTGAAGTAAGGGAATTGCACAACGTCTAGAAGAGAGCCACCCAAGGGGCTGCACAGAGCCCAGAACAGGAAATTCCATTGCCATGTCAAGCATCTCCCTCTCCTTGCTGCTTCAGCGCTGGTGGGTGGTCAGTGATTTTCCTCAGCCACCCTTAGCCCTTCCCACCTGGTCCCAGAGCAGTCACTGTGCTGCCTTCTCCGCCCCTTGCAAGAGCCAGGGCAGAGTGCTTGCAGCCTGGCCCGCTGGAGGCGGGCTGCCCTTAGCATCCGAGCCTGGAATTGCAGGAGACAATCAGAGGCTATGACAGACACCCCCGCCCCCCAGCAGCCCTTCCCCCCAGTCACGTTTTCTGTCCTCAGTGCACATACTACAGTGGCTTCATGCCTCACCCTGACCCTCCTGATACGTTGTCCTGGTTGGCACTGGGCAGGTCTCCCTGTCTCAGGCCCCCAGGTGTTTGTTTCTGCAGGTGACTGTGGCTGAGGAAAGGCTCTTTCTCCCCCTATATCTGGGAGGCCAGTCCTGGGGACTGAGGACTGTGTCTCAGGGGTGAGGCTGTGGCCGTGACTGTCCTGCTGTTCTCTGTCCTCTCAGAGGGACAGTGAAGGAAGGTGGGAAGCCTGGAGAGCCTCAGCAGGGAGGATGGGAGACTCCATCCCAGCGTGTCGCACCTCTGCTGCCCTCCCTGCGGGCAGAAGCAGGTTCTCCTAGGCACTTACTGAGCAGGCACTGGGTGTGCAGTCCCGTGGGCATGTGACTGCAAGTCTGGTGAGGATTCGGAGCTCAAGATGTTTATGGGGCTCTCCGGAAAGGGAGAGAAGATGCTCTCTTAGACGCACCGTGCTGTAGAAAGTGCTGTGCCATTGAAGGGGTGCAGATAAAGACTGGATCCCATTCAGTGGGAGCGGATAGTCTGAAAGGAAAGGCTCTGTGGGAGAGATGGCAGCAGAGCTAGACCTTGAAGGACAGATGGGCTGTGGCCCCGTGCCTGTGAAGGGTGTGGAGACCACAGCACAGAGGTGGGCACATGTGGGCCCCTGCCTGACTGGAGCTCTGAGGGTAGCAGGAGAGGCTGAGATGTGTTCTGTGGCTCCCAGGACACATACACAGGCCGCAGCAAGGAGGAGCCCAGCAGGGCGATTCCTGGAAGTCTTGGGAAGCAATTCACAAGCTCCCTTTGCTGGTAGGTTCCACAGAGGGACAAAGCAAGTGGGTTTGGCAGTTCTGTAAAGATTGTGCTGCTGGGCCCACAGCAGTGCTTGTCCTTCAGAATCCTGGGCCTCTCAAGGGACCTTACTGGAGAAAGCATGTTCTGGGGTAGTGTGAGGTCCCTCAGAGATTGTTCGCTTTTCCTTTCCTGATGGCAAATCAGAGCCATGACACAATGCTGAAGAATTTATTTCCCAAGGATGCAGAGGTAGCTGGGCAAAAGCTTAACTACAGTGGTTTAAAAAAAAATCCAAAGGTCACAGAGCTACTAAATTGCTGTAACTTAAGGATTCTAGAATTACAAATGGCTTCCCTTTTAAAGTGGATCCTTGTCATAATTCAAACTCAAAGCATCCTAACATTATTTCTGCTACAGAAATGCGTTTTTTCAATGTGGATACTTTTTTCCTTTTCCTTCTGGTTTAACTTAGCCTTAGTGGTTATGGCTCCTACCGTTGGTAGGCTCGGTGGGCACAGGCTAGTGACTGCCCGCACCCGTGTGGGTATCCCGGCACCTGGCTCAGCTTTAATTATCACCATGTTCCTGTGATGTGTTTTCCTGCACTGCAAGTTCTCTTTTGTGTGGTTTTTGTAGCACAGTATTATTTTGTGGGTTGGTTTGTTATGTTTTCCTCCCTTTTGCGTGTTAACTGGGTCCCCAGGATCTGTTTCAGAGACTGATTTATCAGCTGCTAGGCTGGTCATAGTGTAAGACTTTATGAAAGGGGACCCCCCCCCCTTTCCCAAGGACTCTGTGACTGGCCCAGCCGTGAGTCCGATGGGGTGTGACAGGCGGTGGGCTGCCTCTGTGTTCTCCATACAACAGTAAATGTGAAGTGGTTTCTACAAGCAGACATTTGAAAGAGGGGCTCCGTAGTGTCTTTCAGCGGGCTCCCACATCTCATGACTGCACGAGGTACTCAGATGAGAAACTACAGAGGAAGCACTCATAAGGCCTTTGGGCCTCCAGTCAGTGTGTTCATATTTTGTTATCAATAGATACTTGGAAGTTGCCTTCCCCACTTTCTCCTGCCCCTTCTGTTTCCCCAAATGGTTCCTCTCCCCCACCTTCACTGCCCGCAAACTGAGAAGTCCTGTTAGCTCATTTCAAGGTAGCTGATTTAGCATCTGTCTGGAGAGCAAGTGCCATGCAGATCTGGGCTGAGATGGGGGTGGTAGAGAGTTGGGGAGGTGGGGCTGCCACTCACGGGTGAAATATCAGGCAGTTAATTAAGAGACCTACTTCCTCTCCCTGGGAGCTGAGGGGTTTTCTGCCCCTTTCTTCTTAGTGCTAATATTCCTAACTCTTAACCTCCTGGAGACCTCAGGCTCTGCTCAGAACACTTTCACAATTCCCTCTGGTGTTGCTAGGGGCCAGCACTCTCTTCTCACCGAAAACACAGGGGTTTCCTTATTGCTAAGGGCCAAGGGCGGGATGATAACAACTCTCCATGTCCCCATAGCAAGGTGACAGCTGCCTGGCAGGGCTGTGCGGTTTGTTCAGACAAGCAGATGACTCCAGATCCACCCCAGAGAGCTGCTTCAACGGGACCATTGTCTGCCCCGTGGAGGCGGAGCTGTTGTCCAGGGCTGCCATTAAAACAGTGGGTTTTGTAGCTGTTCTGATGTCCCTTAGGACTCAGAGCTGGTTGTGAAGCAGCTGCCGCTGCAGGACGCCTGAATGAGGGGCATGGGACAGAGGTGCCAGGAATGGTCCCAAACAGCTCTACCTCCTCCCCGTCTTAGGGACACTGAAAATGACCAGTGCAGTTCTCTTCCCGCCAGTCCCTGCTAGTGACCACCAGGCCCTCTGCATTCTGCAGGCTGTGAGTGTGAGGCCATCATGGTCCCTAAAAAGGAAGGCCAAGACCAGGGTCTGTGGCGCGTTGAACTCAGTGACTGAGACGTTAGAACTGAAAGGAGGAACTAACGCGGAAACCATTGTTTTTGGAAAGACATAGCATGTTTCTTCCGTCAATTTTGCAGTGTTGGCAGATAAAATGCTGTGGCCCAGAGATCATCACCAGTCTCTTTTTAAGGAAACAAACAAGACAGTGACCTAATTTGGTCCCTTTTCATTTATTATACATTCAAACATTACCAAAGAAAACTGGAAGAGTTCCATTTCATAGTTTAGTTAACATGAAACATGTCTCTTAGCGCACAAGGAAATGGATATTGATGGGCATGGCATATATTTTGTTACTTTGCTAGTGCAGAATAAATGCAAAAGCATCTATTGTTTTGCCTCAAAAGGAAATTGTTTTATATGTGTATGCATGTATGTGTACTTTAAAAAAAAATACCTCTGATTGCCACACATGGTGCTAATTGCCTTAGAGACCACTTAGACTTTTTCTGGAGAGTCATAAGTTCTAGATGAAATATGGAGAGAGTATTAAATGCTAAAATGTGTGGACCTACCCAAGTGCATTATGAGATCAGAGAAGTGAGAGATGTATGTGGGTTGGAATGGAATTTAAAAATATATCTTATTAACTTCAAAGGGAGACATATGGAAATGCTAATGACCTGTTTAAAAAAAAAAAGCAAAAAGTTGGCTGGTTTGTGTAGAAGTTGTGAGTGGGGGTAAGGAAAATGCCCTGCCTGGGCATTGTGCGGTTTTAGGTGTCTATCCTGCCACCCCACATCCCCGGACGCTGATGTGGCCAGCTTGTCCAGAGACCCCCCAGGGACTACAGTGCCTCATCCCCAACCTAGATGACAGTGCAGGGGGTCTGAAAGCTCTCCATGTCTCTGGGGAGTGGGATAGTCAAAGGGGATGGGAAAGCCAGCCTGTTAACAAATATTTGTCGAGCACCGGCTGTGTGTAATTGAGAGATGCACAGAGGCTGTAGGCACTGTGCTGAGCGCTTCACACTCTGCCGTGTATTCCCCCCAGTAACTCAGTAGAACACTGAGTTAAGTGCTTCCCCTGACTTCAGAGGAGGAACCAGGCTCCGAGGGGTTAGCGGCTTTCCCAGGGTCCTCACGCTGCTCCCGAGTGGCACAGCCAGGAATTTGAGGCTCATGCTGTCGAGGGTCGTGTTTCCTGGTGTGCACTTGGTGCTGGGCAGAGACAGCAGAAGGGATGTGTAGTGTGGCTGCAGGCCTCAGGCAGCCTTTGGGTCTCCAACAGGACAGGAGCTCTATGAAGGGCAGCTTCCACTCAGTGCTCCTGTCATGTGGGGATCACGGGGGGAAGGGGAAAGTGTGCCAATGCACATGTGGCTGCTCCCCTTCAGGACCAGTCAAAAGCATTGAATGTGAAAGTTGGTGTTGTGGGCAGCTGTCCTTAATCACTTGGCAAACATGACAGTCTCCATTGTGGTACAGTCACACATTCAGGTGGGCAGCGGGAAGGAGTGAAATAGGCTATGAGGAGTAGTGGAGACTGGGGTAAAGTGAAGAATTTATGTCCTTTCTAAAAAGAACAGCTACTTAAAAAAAAAAAAAAAGACTGATTTATTTTAGAGACCACAGCAGGAGGGGCAGAGGGAGAGGGAGAGAGAACCTCCAGCAGATTCCATGCTGGGCAAGGGGTCCCAACGGGGGGGCTTGATCTCACCACCCGGAGATCACGACCAGAGCCAAAATCAAGAGTCAGATGCCTACGTGACTACGCCACCCAGGCGCCCCATGAGCAGCCACTTCTTAACTCTAGTCTCTGCCGTGTGCAAATGTAAGCCCAGTATTGCCAGGTGTATGGGTTTTTTCCCTCCCAAAGAAAAGCCAGAAATCTAGATTTTTACATTGTCTTCCAATCTTTAAATGCTACTAACTTTTTAAAAAATTTAATGGGTCAGCTGTTATTTATAAGCCTCCAGATTTTGAAGCCTCTGGAAACGTTGGCAGCCCCAGGACACAAGACCAGGGGTAGCACGTGCATCTCATTTTGTGGGCCCGCGTCAGGCACAGCTCCACCAGCGCTTCTCACCGTGCGAGTCACCTGGGTCTTGCTCCAGTGTACATCCTGAGTGAGGAGTTCTAGGGTGGGTTCTGAGATTTTATAGGGATAGGGGCTCTGTTGGGAAGGATTCTAAGGCAGTATCTAGGCTCAGTGGCAAAAAACTCTGTGGTGACTTAGTGCCATCTACTGTGAGCTCAGGGAAGGCAAATGGCCTGGCATATTTGCCATCCCTGGAGTACCCCAGGAGAGTAAGGTAAATTAGCTGGTTACCGTCACTTCCAGATCCCCCTAAAAATTCGGAATTTGAGAGCACAGCAAGCTCAGAAGCTTTTGCTGTTCCATCCTTCCTTTTTGGGCACCCTCCTCCATATAAGAAAAACTTGGATTCTTCTCTCTGTCATCTGGGAACTTGGGTTTAGGCTATTAAGGTTTCAACTTGGGTGGGATAAAAAGAGAGTTAACTGATTGGCTCTCCTTTTTTTCTGCTGTATTTTGAGGGTAAAAAATATGTCTTGCATATGTTGGTGTTCTGTTACTTCCACGTGGCCTTGGCATCCCTTCAGCATGGGGTCCATGGTGGGAGGAAAGGGTGGGTGCTGAGGAAATTGCTTTGAGCAGAAATCATCTTGTTTCCATTCACTAAGAGCTGTTCTTGGAGCCCTCTCCAGGTCCCCTGCCTGTGCTCCATGCCCTTGGAACTGTATGCCAGGAAACAATATGATCTTTCTTAATTGGACAAGTGGGAGGAGAGGGACTGGGTGAGCCAGGATGGGCTGGCAGTTGACACTTAAAAATAGATCTTTTTCCTCATGAATAAACCATTTTGGGGGGACAGAAATGCCTCGCAGATTTCTCACCATCCCAGACAAGTCAGTGGAGGAGGCCAGCAGGGCAGGGTGCAGCCAGGTGGGGGAAGGCCTGCAGAGTGGGGTTACCATGGCAACTCAGCCCCTTGGAGAAAGGTTCACCAGCCTCCAGGGAGTATGGGCTGCTCTCAGATCTGAGGCCAACATGTATGTTCTAGAGGATGGCTGGGGGAGTGTGGAGGGGAAAGGAGAAAGGCCTGGCAGGAGTGCTTCTTACACTCTACTGTGCCTATGACTGTTACATACAGATTGTGATTCAGGAGGTCTGGCTGGGGTCCGGGAGTCGTCATTTCCAGCCAGTTCGAGGGTGATGCCGATGCTTCTGTTCCTGGGAACACACTTTGAGTGGCCACGGGTTAGAGTCCACTGTGATCTTCAGGCCTCTGAGGAGGGGTGAAGGCACACAGACGGGAATTACCCCGCTCCGTTTTGATCATCCTGTACTTGGCCTAAGCTAAATAAAAGACCAGTGCTTTGACAGCTGCTTCGGGTCACACTGACGATGTTTCCCTAGCCTGGTGGTGGTGACTAACAAGATTCTGAGTGTTGTGTAGTATAATTTTGCTGGTAAAAATTGCATCTATTTGGGCAAACTCTGACCACTGTAGATGTAATGACTAATTCAGTAAAGCACAAACCTGCACTAGTTGATGTATGCAGAGACTCTTCTGAAAATAATGGAACAGACTTTACCAAAATTGTAAGGGCAGAAGAGTAGCCCAGACACTAAAGCTGTGCGGTTAAAGTCATTTTGATAATTTGAAAGCCTTTAGGAGTGTATAGGTAGTTTGCAAGGTGGCAGGGGAATAAAATCATTCCTTGAGAGGCCAGGATTCTGTTCCCATCTGTAGGAGATGAGTATGATAGGCCTGGGCTGAGACTGGGGGGAAAAGTTGGGCTGGCTCTGTAAGCTGTTGGAGTTTCTTCTAGAGCTGAGGAGAAGACTGTACTCCTCTGTCTCCTTGAAAGACTTCCTCGCAAGGGCGGGGCGAGGGTCATCCTTTTGCTGGGGCCTCGGACTGACTGAACAGGAGAGGCAACAACAGTTGGCAGAGCCCTGGCCAGTTTCCGCTTGAATACTGACACCGCTCCCTCCCCCCGTGGGAGTTCATCCCCCGTGCGGTCTGCCACCACTCACGTTTGGTCCCTGGGCTGTTTTTGGTCAATGGCATTAGTCTGTTTTTGGCATGGGCCCCTGAGGATCTGTAGTGAAATCTGGCTGCAGAAACCATGGCTGGGTTATCTTCATAGAAGGAAACCCGGTGAGCTCCCTTTGCATGGATTTTTTGCCTGACTCCCATTTCCTGAGGGAGAAGGCCTAAGTCTCTTCCAAGGGTATGAACAGCCAGTCTGATTATTAAAACTCTGAGGCCAGTAGGCTCCAGCTTGTGATTTTGATTGTATTCTAGAGATTGTTAACGGTTTGTGTCAGAATCCAGAGCCCGTTGTTCTGTGGAAATGGTGTAGTTGGTGAGGCCTGTGGAGGAGCCCATAGCCGGCCCGTCCTGCGGATGAGGGATGGCAGTAATGGAATCCAGGGCTGGCGGTCCTGGTGTGCCTGTGGTTAGGGTATGGGAGTTCCACAGACATCCCCCCGCCAGGCTTGGGAGGGGAGCAAGCACTAGACCTCCCTCACTTCCTCCTCTCCAGGGGGCTCTGGCGGGGGAAGGCATCAGTGAGTGGGTGGGTTTGGGAATATACAGGCAGAGCTGAGGACCCAGATCCAGGCGTGGCTGGCTGGGAGGAGCCCCTGTGGATGGCTTTTCTCCCCTGGCAGTTGGCTGTGGTGGGAAAGGGGCCCTAGATCTTTGCACTTCCCAATTCCCCTCTCCCCTTTGTGCGGAACTGGGACAATGAGACAAGCAGGAGCCGAGACTGAGAATGGGGGATGGGGGGGTCTCTGCAGGAGAGGGGGTTTTCTGAGGATTGTCTTTATCTCTGTTTCCCCCGCTGTCATTCACTCAGGGTCAGCGCTCAGTGGAAAGCTAGGGGCCCCATGCACTGGGATGCTAAGTGCGGTGTTCCAAGTCAGAGCTGTCTTGGATTCCTTGGCAAAACCACTTCTTGATGTCTCACCAGTGCTGCGTGCTAAAGTTCAGATGAAGCTTCATTTCCTTTTGTGGGATACAAAGAACTAAAATGAAATGGGGAGCAGTCCTGGGACACTGGAAAATGGCGTTTCTTCCCTGTTACTCCTAAGAAGTTGATGGCTTTTCTTCCTGCATTCCAGCAAACTTGTTCAACTTGAAACAAAAATGCTATTAAAGCTTTTAAGTTTTGCCATGGACTTACAGTACAGGGCAAAAAATAATATTCTAAGATTTGAAAAGCTTAAGTTGAGGCGGCTGTGTGATTTTGGCAGTGTTTCTCTAAGTGAAATCCCTGGTCCTCATCACAGCCCTTGCCTCCTCTGTCACAGGTTGGCAGAAACAGGGAGTTTCGCCAGGGCTGGGGTGGGGGTGGGGCAGGGCCGGCAAAGGCCTGGCTGGGCAGAGGCGGCCCTGGGCTCGAGGGTGCCCTGGGGGCCAAAGCTTAGGCCATTGCTCCCCCAAGGATCTGCAGCTGGCTCAGTAACATGGGAAGTAGGGAAGATTGACCCCACATCTGGAGTTCTGCCTTTATGTTCCTGTTTTGCTTTGAATCTGAAGGGTGGTCAAGAAAATAAATCCCAGCAGTCACAACGTGAGTGATTCAGCACCAGGGATGGGTGAGGCTTGAGGACAGGGAATCACTGAGTCATGGACATTGGAGCTGGGAGGGTCCCTTGACAGTTATCTTTCTAATGACCTCATTTGGGCAGAAACCGGCTGGCAGAGGCCCTGGAAGAGCAAAGCAACTTGCCCAAGGACACACAGCTGGCTAGGGGAGCATGTTGCTGGACTCCCAATCTAGTGCTCCCTTCTCTGCACCAGTGTGCCTCCCAGGATCTCACTGACTTCCTGTTCCTCTCTGTGGCCCCCAGCACACTGCTGGGTCCAGGCCCAGGTCTCAGAGATCCCCCCCAACTTGTACCTTTGAGGGCATGGCGGCCAGCAGCATTGCCCCTCCCTTCCCTCTGCTCCCCCTCCCCCTCGGCCAGCATCTAGCAGTCACATGATGGTGTGGCCACAGCTGCAGAGCTTCTCCTTCCTAGGGTGCCATCTGGGGTGCTGCTCTTTGGAGTTGTCCAGAGGGCTGTGGGGAAGCCGTCTGGCCAAGGCCCCCAGCTGGGTGCGGGGGTGTCTGCGGGCTGGGGAGGGTTTCGGGGGCCTCATGTCTTTGTTCTAACAGCCTCCTTGGCGTGGGGTGCCCCCCCACTTGCTTTCTTAGAGCAATGGCTTAAAGTCTGAGGAGGGCCTACAGGTTTGGAGGCGAGCGACGGATCTCAGGTTTATAAATTTAATAAAACAGCTTTAGTTCTAGGAATGAAAAGAAACAATTTTAGGTGTTGATAAATGCTTGGCAGAATTCTCTTCCTCTTTTCAGAGCTGATCCTGCAGATTAAGGTTTTGGCACATGGCTTATTGCTTAACAACCCATACAAGCCGGGAGAAATGTAAATGACGCTTTTTCTTTTCTTTTCTTCTGCTGAAAAGGGGGCTCTGACCTTGGAATAGGAGCCTTCAGTTCCCGCACTGACATCTTTCTAGCCGGAGAGGGCTTTTCCCCCGTTTCCTTTGTTCAGGGAGATTGAAAAGTTATGCTTTTACTTACCTCCCCCACTACCCCCCCCAGGCCCCACACCTCCCACCCCTGCTCCCACAGTGTTAGCAGTACGTTTACAAACGAATGCTGATTTTTCTTCTGATTTATTCTCCTATATATTTGTCACACGTCTTCTGAGGAATGTCACCAGGCAACACTTTGTTCATATGGTTTGAATTACTGCCATACCTGATGGAACAAAGCTTCATTTGTTTAAGAATATAATTTAAAAATATGTTAAGGCCTAATGTTCAGTGTTCCCCGATATATCTTCCATATGGAGGTGTTACTCCTTTGTAGGGAGAGCAATATCAGAAATGTGCAAGGCATCTTCTAAAATTTTGGTTTTTGAAAAGTGACTGCACTGAGCTAAGCCTGTGTTACTTTCGCTAAGGTTGAGCAGCAAAGCCCTAACGGCCCGAGGCAGCCAAGGGTCTCAGTGTCCGGGAGCCTCTTGGTGGGGCGGAAGTAGACTCTTAGAGGAGAGGATGGGAGAGGAGTCTCTGAAGTCCCTCGGTACACTGCCCAGTCTACCAGAATCAGGCTCCTGGGGCACCGTGGGCTTGGCCTCTCGGTCTCCTTGTCTGCAGGCAGCAGGGGGAATGCTGTGAGGCTCGAGCTGAGCGCCTGCCCACCAGCAGGGGAAGCGTCTCTAATCCACAGCCTTCCCTGGCCTTTGCCTCTAATTCCTTGGGAGGCCAGCACATGGCCTTCCTTATGGTAAACTGACACTAGAATCGTTTGGGTAGAAACATTGGTGTTTTTAGTTAATAAGGTGGAAAGAGAAGGCTCTGAGATGTTGGTGGTGTCTCTTCAGAACAGTCCCATTTAAATGAAGGTGATGGTTTTACACTGTGATTAGCTTTTTTTTTATTATTAAGTATTCCTAGTCTATCAGTTCAGAACTGCATTTATCAGTTAACTGAGGCCCGCTTACAGTGCTTTAAGCGAACTAGGAGTTGTGTTGTTTTCAGGTAAGAATCCTGAGAAAGGCTGACCAGGATTTGAGCTGCGTGATGTTGTCATGGATGCAGGCGCCTTCTGTCCTCTTGCTCCACAGTCACTAGTGTCCTGTAAGTCCCCACTGGAGCCTTCATGGTCACTTCCCCAAAGAGTTTTCAAGCTAGTATCAAAGCTGAGTGAGGTCCTTTGTTCTTATCAGGTTTTTTTCCCCCAGCTTCATTGAGGTATAATTGACAAATAAAATTATAATAAATTTAAGGTTACCATGTGATGATTCCCACCGAGTTAATGAATACATCCACCATCTCACATAGTTACGTGTGTGTGTGAGAGAGACAGACAGACAGAGACAGAGCAGGTCCTTTTAAATAGCTTTCTCAGAGACCTCTCCCCATCTTCTCCATTTAAGTCTCATTGGCCACCTCATCTGCAAAGGAAATGTAGATTTTTTTTTTTTTTTTTTAAAGCTGGACACATTGCCACCTCTCATAAGATACGATTTCTTTCAGGGCCAGGAATACGGTAAGGCAAGTAAGGCACTCAGCCTTTGTGCAGAATTTAAGGGTATACCAAAAAACCCAGTAACTAAGATAAATGATGTTTTAATAAAATGTTGCAGCATCATATTGGAACCTGAGGTAGAAGGAAAAAGTGGTAATGCTGACCTGGTCTTTATTTAAATTTTATTTTGGTTCATTGTGGATTTTGAAATTAATTGATTTGTTTTTACATGATTGCATATTAAAATATTACTTATCATATTTAGTCCATTTTTGGTGTCCTGTTAAATTTTGTGCTGGAGGAGAGCGTCTTACTCTCCTCATCCTGGTTTCTGGCCATAGGTACTCCACGTGAAGAAGAGGGGAATGGATATTAGGTAGGAACCTGGCAGTCTCTACCAAGTAAAAAATGACCTGTTGCTTATTCAAGAATAGTCCTTGCCCGTTGCTGATGGTGAAATGAGTCAACTTGTGGTTGAGGGGGCACCGTTGGCAGGCAGGGCTATGGGGGCATTATTCCTACCACATAGGAACTGCTCAGAAGCAGCCCCAGTCCTGTGGGAGTCACCTTGAAGGAGCATCTTCGTATCTGCATGTGAGGAGGGTTAAGGTGTGGTTGGTAACCAAGCATGAGTCCCCGTGAGTGTTGTGCTCAGTTGGGGGTTCATGCTGTAAAAGTGGTTAATAATGTCTCGTCCAGTAAGTACGAGTCAACAAATGGGGCTGGAACTTCCCAGACGAACCACTGACTCAACATCTTACCAGTAGCTCTAGAACTCAGGGCACATGATCTCACTAAATGATGGGTCCTTATCAGGAGGGGAATTAATGAAGACCTCGTATCGGGATGTAACTCTCCAGCTCCCCATTCCATGTATAGACCTACCTTTCAGAATGAGTCCCTGTCTTTCAGCTTGGTTTCAGTGGACCTTCTCCGCAAAGGAATGTTGGAGGAACAGCTAAGGCCACATGTGTACACAACACCAAAGTCAGTTAATTTGCTGTTTTTAAGTCCTAATGATGTAATTTGATCAGAGTGTTTAGAATTTGGGGGCAGCTTTTAGCAATCACCTGGCATTTCAGAGAAGCCCATTTAAAATTTCATGACAAAATTATTTGTAATTTTAGAAAAGTTCCTGCTGATGGTATTTAGCTATTAGAGTGCCCTTGAGTAATTATACTAAAAATAAAGTGCTTATGGGATTTATGGCTTGGCTGAGTGTCACCAGACGGAATAACATGATAATCTCTCTTTTTGGTAATGGTTCTGGTGTAGACAAAATGATATCCAAACAGTCCACTGTACTGGGGTTTAGTTTCTTTTTCTCCCTTTCTGCTTCTAGTTTCCGGAAATTATACCTCAGGTAGATTTTATAAATTATTTTCACAAATCATTAAATGAGTGAATACCTAAAACAAAAAGACAAGTGTTTTTGGAAGAGCTGCTACATTTATAAGGCAGATTTTTTACAAGGATGTTACAAAACATTTTGTGGCTATGATTCATATGTTGGTGCTTTTGTAAATTCTTGCACTGCACAAATTCATGATTCAGTCTGTCAGATGATTTCCCTTCTTGGGAGTATATAGTATTTTGGAAATTCAGTGATTTGTTTCACAAATCCTCTCACCTGTCTCCTTGTGTAATGCTTTGTGCTGTTAAACCTATGAGCATTTAGTCATCGAGCACCACGGCGGGGCTCCATCCCACAGGAAGCCCTGTTGCCTGCACACCGCACAGCACCTTTTAGAGGCAGTCTGAAAGCTTCAGGCCTCAGGGAAAAGTGCTGTAGTTTATCAGTTCTTTCCAAGCTTTCGCAGGAATGCTGTGGCAGTTAAACGAGGTCACCAGGAAAAGTACTTTTCAGTCCTTAAACGATTCTAGGTATTGGTACGAGTAAACTTTTTTTTGGTATGGGTAAACATGTAATTTTAAGGTATGAAGGTGCTTGCCTTTGACAGGGCTGTGTAATTAACACTTGGTTGGTTTGTGTCCAGTTGAAGGACGCATTTCTAAAGTAGTCTTTCAAGTGATGTTAACATGACCGTGGTTAAAAAGGAAGCACTTGGTTACCGGCATTTATTAGCATCTTTTGAACGTGGATGCTCTCTCTCAGATGTTGGAAGGAAAGCTCTGTATTTAGTCATTTGCTTCTGCGGCCTAGAGCTCAGTGTCCGCATCTTGGAAGCATGTCTGGAGGCCGTGCGGGAGCTCAGCAGCGGGGCACGCACGGTACGCAGCGTGGCGCTGCTGCCCCGTCAGGCCCGTAGCCGGCACCATGGCCGCTAGCCGGTGCCGCATCGGCGTGGTCTGTTGCACACGCACGGACATGGCCTGGAGCTGAAGGACAGTCTGAGAGCATCAAGTAGGGAGTGTGCAAACTGAGTTGAGTTACAGCAGTCTGTCCGGTAGGTAGAAGCCCACAGCAGACACGGTTCTGTAGCCGAATGCCCACATGCAGTGCATCGGTCCAAACATTTCAGGACTCTGTTTCTGGGAGCGCAGTCACCCGAGAGAGAGATCGAGTTTTAGACAGATGGTGTGGTTCAGAGATCAGTTGTAGTCAATGAAAAGTCCTGGCCGCGGTTGGATTCAGAAAATGGAGAGAGAGGATTATCAGAACCGAGAAGCAGGAGAAAGGAAAAGCCAAGACTGGTGAGTATTGGATGTCACCCTTCATGACCCCAGCTCCCATCCATTGTCTGCTCTCTTCAGGACTCGGAAGTGAAGGCGTTGGCTGACTTCATGTTCTTAGCTGGGCAGCTCAATAAACATCATGTCTGTGAACACATACAGCTACAGTGGGAGGGTGCCTGGGGGCAGATAGCTGATTTTTCCAGTTGAATGACATTTTTCAGTCATTTCCCTCTTATGATGGGAAACACTGTTGTAATAATGAAATGTGAAAATTTCACAATATTTTTTTCCTTTCTTTCCCTGTGAATTGAGGTAAAATCTAAAATCCTCCGTTCCTTCGCTCCACTAGAAGTACAGTGAAACCGACCATCTACATCTGTTTGGGGCAGAGACGTTGTATGTAAAATTTGCAAACGCAGAAGGGTCAGGTGGGAATGACGAGGCAGGACACTGATCCAAATTTCTGATCCTTTGGAATAAAAAATTGTCCCGGGTGGTGAAGGTGGACCGTACCCTCAGGAGGCCATCCTCATGGCCATTTCTTAAGCCTTCTGCACTTCTGAGCTCTGGATGACTTCTCATTTGAGCTTTAAAAAAAAAAAAAAAAAAAAAATCCCGTCGGCCTTAGAGCTTCCCCGAAGCTTGATCTTGCTTCCTGATTTCCAGACAGAACTGAGTTTAAAACCTAGTAACTGGGTCCGTTTGTTTTTCTGTCTCCAAGGTGTTTGGGCCCATGTTCGTCCTCCCAGCCAAGGCGGGAGAGGAACACTTAGTTACTCAGATGGAACACTGACAGGAACAAACTCTGGAAATGGTGACTTGACAAAATGTTGGCTGGGGAAGTCCAGTTCTCCTTCTAGCAGGGCTAAATGTTTCCCAAATTAATTCTGGCAAAGTGAGTTTAGCATTCAACTTTTGGGAGTTTGTAAAAACGGCTTAGGATATTTTAACTATCTATTTGTTGCCTGTTTTTCTAATTTCTAACCTCTGCTGCACGTTGGGTACTGTACTTATGTCAAATATTTTGGTTTTTAAGTTGTGCTGTAGAAGTTTCAATCTTACACAAATTACCCTGGAATGTAAATGCCATGTGATGTCTTTGATTGGCTGTTGGGGTCAAACGGAGGGCACTGCGTGGCCATCCTTCAGGAAAGAATGGAGGGTTGTCTTGTTTTCCTCGTTTGGTTCTTAGAGTGCATTCAGCTGACAACAACATAATAGTATACCAGGGTAGAACGTCCCTCGCCTCCGCTGGGTTTATGAGTGGACAAGACGGAGGCTTAGATGATGCATGTGTGGGCACATTGTTGAATGTTAATGCGCGCAGCCCTCCACGCTGGGCACAAGCCTACTAGTATCCTGGGCTATTCAGTTTACTTTAATGAGAAAAGAAAAAACATGGTGCATTTGAGTGACATAGTATAGTATAGATAGAAAGGGGGTCTTTGACCATAAACTTCAGGCTTTGTCTCCAGAGAAAGGCTCGGTTGTGTTTATGAGTGGTTCATTAGGAGATATCGCCAAGTTAGTGTAGCATTCCCCGTGAGTCAGATGACTGTCTTCAACAGCTTCTTTCAGACTCCAGCTACTGGATGAAGTCACTGTTGCCAAACCGTAGAAAGCCTGGATGCTGGTTGACTGTGCTTGCGTTCCGGTTCTTCCGTCCAGAGCCAGGCTGCTCGGGAAGCACACGCCACGCCGGCTGAGCAGGAGAGGTGCTCTGTGTTCCGCGTGCGGGTGTGCGTGCGTGCAGGGGTGGTGGAGGTGGGCTGCGATGCCAGCGGATGAGGGAGGCTTCTCCCAGTCCAGGAGGGTTCCCCACGCAGCAGCATGAAGTCCTGCCAGCCCCACTGAGGGCCGGGGCACGTCTAGGAGGAAAGATCTTGTCTACGGCGCCTCATCGCTGCCCTCAAAGCCAGTGGACCCTCGGGAGGCCATGGGGGGCTCTGCTACCCTCTGCAGCAGGCCCTGCTGTGCTGACAGGAACAAGCAGTGAAATCTCACTGCTCTTGGCCAGAGTCTCCAGTGCTCACACCCTCCTGCCTCCTTGCTGCCTGTCCTGGCTGCATCGACTTTTGACATCCCCTTGGTCTCCCAGTGACCACCCTGTTCAACTGTGTAGGTGCTCATTCTTACCATGGTACCCACACCCCCAGATTTCTGTTTATTTTAATTGGTGGCCCAAGTAGTTTTTCAAAGGTGTGAAGTTTTACCTTTTCCACTTCATGTCAGGTTGTCTTCAGTAAATAGCAGTTTTTCCATTTCATTTCTTTTTTCTTTATTCTCCCGCCAAGTTTAGTATTAATGAGTGGTTGTATTTCTAGCATACTTGCCGTAAGTGCCCTTGTGCGGACTGTTTGGACATGAGCTCTGTAGGTGGTTTGCATGGCCAAACGAGTGATACGCTTGATTCTGTCTTCCAAAGTCATGGGTCTACAACTCTCTTCTTTAGCCGCTATCACTGCTATCATTTACTGAATGTGTACTATGTGATGGGCTCTGTGCAAAGCATTTTGTATGTATTTCTCATTTAATCTTCGTATCAACCCTGCGAAGTAGGTGGTAGTATCCCCATTTGAGGGCTGGGGACATTGAGGCATAGGGAGGCTTTTACTTGCCCAACTTTATTCTGCTAGCATGTGTCATAGCTAGGGCTTGACCTCACCTCAGTCTAGCTCTTGTGCCTTAACTACAAGTGGGTACCTTCTAGAGCAAAATTGTCCCTCAGGGGCATGTGGCAGTATCGAAAGACACTTTTTATTGTCACAACGGGGAGAGTGCTGCTGGCATGTAACGGGAAGAGGCTGGGGACGCTGTTCAACATCCTACAACTTGCAGGGCGAGCCCTGCTAACAAAGAATTACCCAACCCCGGATGTTAAAGGTGCTGAACATGAGAGACCCTGTTGTAGTTAGAGCAGAGCGTTTATGTTGAACAGTTAAGGGGCACCTTCCAAGTGACGCTCTGAAACTCCAGCTACTTGAAGAAATACTCCTTGTTCGCATAGTTACTCGATAGGGAGAAAAAATATGTAACTGTTTACAAGGAAAAACTATTTCATGAAATTCCTAACTTGTGAACTGCAAAGGATTTCTAATAATTCTAACAATTCACACCTCCATTGGGATACGGTTACCGGAACAGAGCATCTCACATGGATAATGATGCTCGCCGTTTTCTCTTCGGATCCTCCGTCCAGGCTTAATGCACCTAGGTTCTGTGCTAGACAGCAGCAGGACATCTTAAAATTGTGAAATTTAGCATGTCGGCCTTGTTTGGTCCCATGGGTGGGTGCAGCTCTCAGCTTCACAGACCACACACCCCCAAGCCCCGTGGAGCAGCCTGGGGAAGCGGGGCCCGGGCCGAGGGCGCGTGGTCTGGGCGCAGGGTAAGCGGGGCTCGAGGCTCTGCGTGAACGAGGCTGGATACAGGTTCTGTGTGGAGCAGCCTTAATCACAACCGTCTGTTTTTGTGTTCCAGTCATGTGCTCAGCCCCTCTGCTCATCAGGCAAAACTGAGCGTTCCCAGTTGGAGAAGTTTAAGGTCTTCCTGTTTGTCTGAACTGCTGGCAGCGAAAACGTCGACATCTGTGCGTTGTCCAGCTCATTTCCTTCCCCGCAGCCCCCTCCCCACGCCCCCCAGCCGCATCCACAGCACGGTATTGTTCCATTCTTCCTCGCCATGACCTTGTGCTGCCTGCCTGTTTATTGTAATGACTCCTCGGATGAAGTACTCCTTGGGACTTTTTCTTTCCTTTTAATTAAATGCTTGGGGCTGGCAAATTGAGGATGTAGCTAAAATGCAGTGCTCGACATTCTGAAGTGTAAGTCAGACCACAGTGAGACTCACTTGCGTTCCTGCTCAGCGATCTCCTTGCTGCTTTTTAGGATAAAATGTTTGGGAGGACGCGAATGGCACTGTCTGCCCTGGTCTGCGCTGACCATGACCACCCCCTGTGATCTCTCGCCATCGTGCCTTCTGGGACATGTGGTCCCCTCATTCTTCCCCCTCGGACTGCTCCTCATCTCTCTGGCGGTTTCCTGGGATCCGCAGGGTACATCCCTAGTGTCCCTCACTCTGGGAGCTCTTAGATCTCCTCTCAGTGCCTGCTGCATGGCCACAGAGATCGCAGGTTCTTCTTGACCCAGACTAGATAACACGGTCTTGCCCCACATGTCCCTCCTTCGTATTCTTACTCCGGGGAATGGAAGCATTCAGGTGGTTGGACAGAAATCTGGGAGTCATCCCGGACTCCTCTTCCCAACAACCTCCATACTCCCATTAGGCCGCGTCCCTCTCAGACCTGCTCCCTCACCGCGGTAGCGCGGGCTCTTACCTGCCCTCACCTGGATCGTGCCAGGAGCTTCCTCACGGGTCTCTGGTAGGCCGTCACTGGCAGCACAGGCTCTGCCTGGCCTCTGCCTGGCCTCGTGGCAGCAGACTGGAGGATCTGGGGCCCAGCCGCCCCCCTTGAACCATCCTGGGGATCACCAGCTCCCCGCAGACCCTGCTTCACCTCTGCATGCATGCGCGCAAAGTGCACGCGCAGACACACTTACTCAGGACACGTGTGTTCCTTCTTGTTAGTTGGCTTAACTTGCAGGTATCCTAGAGGTGATCTTCTAAAATGCAAACCTGATTTTGTCACTTTCATGCTGAAATTATTCCGGGGGCCCCTCTTCATAATGTATAGGACAAAGTTCAAAGTCGCAGATCTATCTAGCCCCTTCCTAGATGGCTCCTGCTCTCTCTCCCTGTCACGTTCCTGTGTCACAGGACAGTGTGTGTGCTAGCACTTGTTGTCCCGGGCCTCGTCTGCGTCCCGGTGAGCGCCACGCACCCTCTTCACTGACTGCTCGGGGCCGGGCACCCCTGTTGACTCTCCCGTCCCCCACCGAGCCCGTGACGGCTTTGAGGAGGACGACGCATCACTTCGGTGTCCCAGCCCTGGCTCAGATCCAGGCACATGAACAGACTTACAAAGTTAGTGTTGAAGGTGTGTGAATAGAACCTTTCACTCTCAGAAATGAGATCAGTTCAGCCCTTGGTTCCGGGATTTGGCTGCATGGTTTCTGAGGAATGGCCACGACCAAGCAGACTTCTCTTTCTTTCTGGTGAGGCAAGTGGGGGCTTTTGTCCCTCATTTAGTAGTGTGTCTTACATAAGACGCAGAGCTCCCAGTCTTCTCAGTCACATACATTGGTGCCCCCTTCCTTCCTCTCCTGATTTGTCCCCTGTGGTGAGGAGCTCTTAGAGAACTTAGCAGGAAGGGACAGCTTGCAAAAAGGGTCGCAAATTTATTTTTGGGATCACACTTTATATTTACAAACTCTTTCCCTAATGTCATTTATTTTTCCCCTGAGTCAAGTATAAACACTTATCTGTCAAGGGCAAGCTGCTGTCGCATGGTGCGTTGCACTTGCACTGGTGTTCAGGACCAGAGGACCCTGCGCTCTGGAGAAGAAGCAGAGGACAGAGCGGGCCTGCCGGGTGTATCCCCTTCTGGCCTCCAAAAATAGTATGGGCTTGATGTTCAACAGAGCATGTTTGTCTCTTAAAACTGCCTAAACCCAGTGTGTTCTTGAGTTTCTTTCTTGATAGAACGTGGATGAGAAAGCCAGACTCAAAGTTCATCCTAGGTCCTTGCAATCATTATGAAAAGTTCACGAATAATCCTGTCTGTGAAAAAGTGAATTTGAACGGGGAAGCAGGGGCTGTTAGAACATAGGTTAATTTAATTCTTCTGTTTAAAATTCATCATACTAAATAGCCAGCAGATAGGCCGGGATTAAATCTCTTTGTCCCACAGCCACCGTTTCTGCTCACATACCCCAGCACAGGAGGGTTTGCCCCATTCGCTCAGAACGGGAGGCGTGTTGGCATCGTGCAGCCCTTCAGCCTTCCTTCAGAGAAGTGTTGTTATGCCCCCTCTGGGGTTATCCAACAGAAGCAGGAATAACCCTCACCTTCTTTTCCCCCAACTGCAGTTTCCCTTCAATTTACTTCCCAGTCATTATGTTCCCGATAAAACCTTACCATAGTTTTCTCAGAATTCTCCCCCTCCTGTCCTGCCCGCCCTGGTCCACGCTGGTGAGTTTTCCATGGCGGGTCTTGCCCCTCGGGCCTGAATCTGTCTGTGCTGTTTCTTGACTCCCCTTGAGGGCAGTGAGTGTCTCTCTCTCTCCTCCCGCCCGGCCTGTCCCTACTCCGTGACCCATGCTGCTCTGCACACCTTGGACAGTCAGATCTTGAACAAGGTGTTTGTTTGTAGAGGGAACTGTCTTGTGTTACCCCTGAGAGCTTGAGTGCTCGGTTGCTAATCCCAGTGATAAGGACAAATAAATGCATAGGAATATGACTTCTCTGGCTTGGGGAGCTGCAGACTGGGACTTCTTGTTCAGTGCTTTAGTTTTAGCAAAGATTTAATGAGCATTGTTTTCAGAGAAGGGGGAAGAAAAAAAAAATCAGGCAATCAGATATTCTTGGTCCCGGGAAAAAGAAGAGCTATTTTTGCAGAATATGGATAGTTTCAGCATTACCCCAGAAATCCGTTACTTCTGGCTTGTAAAGCTTCTGGGTATTTCTGTGTGTGCACAGGGCATTCATCAGCTTACGAGCACCTGCCCAGAGCCAGCCTTCCACACGGGCAGGGTGCAGGGCGTTTGTATTCCTGTCCCCATTGAGGAGGCATAATAGGGTTTAGCCCTTGCTTGGTGTGAATGGCCACCTCTGCTAAAGGGCATTTTGGAACAAAGGTCAGGAGGTTAGGAGGCGTGAAACTGTATTTGTGAGTGTTGTTCTTGGTGTTGACATAGCTTTATTTTCGCAGCCCATGCCTGCAGCCTGCCAATTTAGGATGTGTGTGGCTTGACCGCCAAATAATTTGTCTTACTGGCTCCTCGCACCCCTGGCCTTCACTCTCTGTGATTATCATTTCTGATCCGATCAATTTTACTGAATCTTGGTAAAAGATTGCCTTTGACAGCATTGGGACCAAAATTTAAAAAAAAAAAAATTTTTTTTAATCCATCCATGATCTCGCTGATAATGCCAAGGAAAATGGAAAATCACTTTAAATTAATGTCAGCTCAGCAAATTCATCACCAGGCTGCTGAATTTTTAAACATCATTTGAATCACTTGGTTGATCATAACAAAACAAGACGTTTTATTAGATCATTAATAAGAGTACTTATCAGAAATAAGTGCCCCTGGATGGATGCAAATCAGCCTTCGGGGGCCATTAACAACTGAGGAAAGAATTACACTGCCTGACTTTAATAATTCACCAAAGAACAGAGAATCAACAGCAGCAAACATTAATTTTATAGGACAGTTTCATACGGTTTATGTTTCAAAATAAAAGGGATATGACTTTTGACTCCTGCCTGAAACTAAACTCCTTCAAAAGGAGGGTCCGTGTTGCTGGCTTCTCCAGCTGGAGACTTCGTACTGAGGCGCGTTGGTGAGGCAGCTGGTACCTGTCCTAAAACACATAAGAAACCAGACGTGAATACTTCAGAACGATGAAGACTTCGTATTCTATCATGTCCTCTGGCATATGACTATGAAATTCTTCATGATCAGATGTTTTACTTGCCTAGGATGGATAGCCAAAGTATCTAAGAAAGAAAGGACCTTTTTTATGACCATGGATTTTCAGAATTGAATAAGGGTCCCTCAGGTGTAGGAACCATCTCGGGAGCTGAGGACAGGAGGGGGCCTCATATGTAGCCGTTAGCCCAAAACCTGGAGTGGGGACTGCTCTGCTGTGTTTCCAAGAATGAGACACACTCTGGAGCTGGAAATGAAAGGTCAGAGCTGGGTTCTTCCACCCCAGGGAGAAAACAGGAAGACAATGAGAAGGGGGAACCAGTCTAGTCCAGCCCCTATGACCATGGCCCTTGGACGTGTCCCTGTGCATTGGGCAAGGGCATGTGCCCCAGCCCCTAGTCTATTCAGCACTGTGATCGGATGTGACCTTTTCTGCCACTTTTTTTTTTTTTTTTTTTTGANCCAAGGGAGGGGCAGAACGAGAGAGATGGAGAATCTCCAGCAGACTCCCTGCTGTGCTCAGGGCCTGAAGAGGGGCTTGATCTCACCACCCTGAGGTCATGACCTGAGCTGAAATCAAGAGTCAGATATTTAACCAGCTGAGCCATCCGCATGCCCCTTTTCTGCCACCTTTAAGCCACTGCATTTGGCATTCCTGCAGGGTCTCCCCTCTGCCATTCCCCGACAGGCCTCCCACTCTAGAAGAGTAGGGCTTGGGGAGCCGCCTGCTCCAGGGGAGCCCTTGCTCTCGGGTGTTGTCATGCTTTGTAACAGCCTGCGAGGTAGATACTTTGATCATCCCTGCTTCAGAGAGGTGAACCTCATTGTCCACAGGCGCAGAGCTAGATGCCGTCAGGGTGACAGCGCTGAAAGAAGGTCTGGCTCCATGCTCTATCCTCCCTGCTCTGTCTCTCCTTTTACGTGGGAAAGACTGGTGTTTGAAGGGGAGGCAAATGACCGCATGCCAGGTGGGCCTTACAGAACAGGAAGGTCTGAATGGCAAAAGGAATGCCTCAGGCACAGCCCCAAAAGTGGCCATGCTGATGTGAGTCGGAGTGGGGAGGCTGGATCCTGCTCTAGGGAGGCTGGGCCACGTACCATGTGCCGGCAGCGACAAGCAGGTGCCAAGCCCTGTTCTGAGCCGTTAGTTCTTTTGACTTCATGGACCCTCACACAAGCCCCTGTGGTAGGTTCTGTTGGCACCCTGTCCTGCAGACACAGGGACCGAGGTGCAGAGGCAGGTCTGTGCCAAAGTCACCGTCTAGGGAGTGGTAGAACCAGGATGTAAGTCCAGTCAGTCTGGCTCCAGACCGAGTCCCTCCCCGGTGCTGCCTTTCTAGGGGATCTCCTTGGTCTGCAAGGGCAGGGCAGCGGGTGTCGTAGGAACTCTGAGAGGGTGACTCCGGAACCCAGAATTATTATTGTTATTATTATGCTGGAACCCAGAATTATTAGCCACCCTGCTCATGGGAGAGCTTGGCAGTTGGGATGCAGAGAAAAGGTCTTTCTCTGTCATATGAAGGTGTCTTCTCGTGAGGCCTGCAGTGATCAGCGCGGAATATGTGTCAGCGTCTCAGGGATGCTCCATTTTATTACCTAACCAGATGCCGTCTGTTGTTTTTTCCTCTGCGGATCCCCCAGACGCTCTTGCCTTGCACCCTTCTCTTACCGAGCTATGTGGGTTCTCAGTGGGTCATGCCCTGCAGCTGACCCACCCCACTGTGGCCCTGGTGTCCATAGCGCTGGACGCGTGTGGAAACCAGGACAGGCTTCCTCTTTGCCCACCTTGTTTACCAGCCCTTACAGGGTTGAAGCTGGGGAACAGAGGGTTGGGGCATCTCTTCTAGAAGTGAACTAAAGCCATTTCTGCTCCCAGTCTTTCTAGCACTTGCGCTTTCGTTTTTAAGCAGCATGGTCTTCTGACACAGACTCTCTTTTCTGAAACATCCAGTTGAACTTTCTGTTCACTATGCCTCACTCTTGTTAGAAACTGTAACAGTAAATCCCTATTTCCAGAAAGAAAGTACTGGGTCATCTGATCAAGTACAGGAGTTCCGACTTCCAAAGTCGGGGCTTTGCTCTGACCATCTTGAACTTGGAGTCTGCACTGCCTCCATATAGACTGCAGTGAGAAGGCTGCTGGGGCTGCCTCCGCCTGGTACATTCCTCAGTCATGAGGCCAGCTCAGGAACGTAGGCCAGGCCCGTTGCCTGCATTCGGGAATGCTCTCCCTTTGCAGCTACCTGAAGCTGCTAGCAGCTGTGGATCGAACATATTTTTCCTGGAAGAGTGAGCATCCCTTTGGGAGCTGTACTTAAGCCCATCTGTTGCCAAAACAGTTTGAATTCTAAATATCTGGGGAATTCTCCAGTTAATAAATGAAGGAAGTTTATACCTGCTTATGGTTTTCAATTTGGTATTCTCATTAGGGAAAGTTGAAAAGTGCTGGGTAGCTCGATCTCTGGCTGTGAGATCACTGAAATGGACAGTGGTTCATGAACTGGGTGTGGATACAGTATGCAGATTCGTCTGGCTGATTTTTTAGAGGTTTAAAAAAGTCAGACATTGCGAATCTGAGTGTATGTGCACGGTCACGATCACACAGTGTTTCATGGGTCTTAAATATATGAGAGAAGGCGGGCTCTAGAGAGGGGGATTTTTGATGCCTAGAGTTACAAAGAGCCGTGAGCAGCCACCTTGTGCATCTTGTTCTCGCCTGCGTGTGTGTTGGGTGCGTAAGCGCTTCGGCCGATGTCCGCTCCCTCTCCTCGCTCACTGGTGTTCAGGGTGTGTGCACACAGCAGACAGCATGGTTCAGACCGCAGGCTGCAGGCTGTATCTTCAGTTGCAAAAAGCCAGTATCGATGTGAGTGAAGTAATAAAAAATGAGTTCGAACATTTCAGTGATGCTCTTAGAAATACAAGCGTAAGTTGACAATAGACTTTGGCCTTTTCCTTCAACTCATGCAAATACTTCTAAAATTCCAGTGCTGCTTAGCAGTGTTGGTTAGAAACAGAAGACTTCAGTGAGAATCGAAAAGGATTGGAAAGAAGAAGGTGAGCAATGACTAGCATTATCTTGGTCTCTGGTAAATCCAAAATTATCCTCTTGGTTTTAAGGATGAGGGTTGTCTTGTGTCTTTAGGCCCAGTTCATTGATAATATATATCTTTTAATGGCTAATAGAAATAACATCAGTCTGCTGAGGGCTTTGCAAGCAGACGAGACGGTGGGGAGCTTTGCGATGGGCTTGTTTCAAGGGGGTTCTGGGTGAAGTTTGCTGCGGTGGGGAGTGGCTCCTGCCCTGTGCCCTTTGGGAAGTTCCTGGGTGGAGTTTCGGTCTGCAGGTGGGAACCCCGTCTCTGAGTCACGCACCTGCCCTGTCCCTTTGGCCTCTAAGAGGAGGTTTCTATAGCACTTCCGCTCACACCTGTCACCTCCTTAACGGCTGGTGGAACCTTGGCACCAAGGCCCAGCTTGAACATTAACCACTCTGGTTTTCTTGTGTTAATAACACTAATGGGTGAGGTTTTCAGTGCCAGTGGAGGGGAGGGTGCAAGGAAAGAAGAACTGTTTTTGCTGTTTTTTAACTACCAGCGAATATATCCAGATTAACGTTTGTCTGTCACTTATTACTGAGTTTATAAAATGATACCATATTGCTTAAAAAAAAAAAAAGTACTCGGTTCAAAAAGAGGCAATACTGAAATTTTAAAAACTTCATTTTTAAATGACAGATATTCTCAGTAGTTGGAAGTCTTCCTCATGGCAGCCACCGGTTTTCACCCTCATGCCATCTCCAAAGTGGCCACATTCCTAGAAGGAATATTCTAACGATAGAGATGACCTGAAAAAATGTAAAGTGTGGTCCTGGCTCTTTGTCCCCCTGGGACTCACTGCCTCCACCTTGTGCCTCCCTGACTTTCCCCCCCTCGCCTTTGGCGGCTGTTCGCAGCGGGAGCCCCAGGGTCTCGTCCTGCCCTCTGACCTCCTCGAGGATCTCTTGTCCGCTGTGTCAGTCGATACCGCACTCCAGCCCTGTGGTTTGCAGTCCCTTGGAGGGACCCGCCCTGACCCATGTCACAGACTGGCCTCTGGGCAGCCCCGCGCCCTGGTTTCGGCGATGCCTGCTACCAGCTGCCCCTGCGAGGCTCTCCTGAGCAGCCGCTGCGGCCCAGCCTCCCCTTGGGCACCGCTCACAGCTCTCCTGCGAAGGGAGCAGACTAGCTAGCTGTCGTCCTGGCCGGCGGCTGCAGAAGGTGGCTGGGGACACCCCCCCCACCCCGCCCCGTGCCCCCGCCGGGGTGGAAGGAATAGAAGCAGAGAAGGGAAAGCTGAGGCAGCTCCAAGTGACTCAGGGCTCTTTGGTAAGAGACCTCGGAGAAGCGCCTGATGTGGGAAGTGACTTTTCAAGCTGGTCCTCTGAGTCATAAATGTCTTCATTTACTCAAAAGGGAATTTTTCTTCTTTCTTAGTACTTCCATTTATTAACTCTAAAATAAATAGAGTGAGAGCAAACCCTGTATTGGAGCAGCTTACCTCATTGAATTGTTCAGTGAGTACCCCTGAGACAGTGGTGAGCTTGAATGTTCTCATTTATTATGTTTAATTGCAGAAAGTTCTTTGCCGTGTGTATGGTAGAGGATGGCGAAACAGAATTGAACCTGACACCGAAGAGGGTCAGGGCAGGCGGGTACTCGGATTCCACCAGGAGCACGACCCTCACATCTCAGCACTGGCAACAACAGGGTCTGTTGGGGGCCCACACTGCGTGTTTATCAAGGATCCAGGGCCCCTGCTTTGTGCTGTCAGGGACCCACGCTGATGAGGAGGCCTCTGTCTGAGGTGTTTTTGATCTCGTGGGAGAGGTACGAGAGCTGGAGAATAAGGTGCCAGCTCCCAAACTCTTCTCCTTAGACGTGGGCATGTGTCACTTCTCACATTGGATTGGCTGAAGCCAGGGCTCTGGTCAGGCTTGATGGGGATGGACTGGAAAAATAGGACCCTCCTCCAAGGAGAGACAGAGTATATTTGGAAGCATAATACAGTCTTCCACAGAAGCTTCCAGTCAGAATGGGACTCTTGTTCTAGTTGATTCGTGGGTTTTCTGGGTTTGTGTGAGAGCCTCCGAAATAACAGATGGCATAATCCTTTCCGTTTACCATGTTCAGTTTTTCTCAAGCTATTGGAAGGGAACCTGACTGATGGCATTGTATCTCGTGAACAGCAGTGATTCTTTCTGCCTGTGTATGGAAGGGACTAGAAAGCCTGCAGTTGCTGTGAGAATGAATGTCCGTGCTCCCCCGTGCTGGGAGAGGCTGCCCAGCTGTCCACTTAGACAAGCCAGAAGCCTGCTCCTAAGGGTTATTTATTCTCAGAGTTGAGGCACTTAAACAGAGGGCATTTGGAGTCTCTGGTGTTCATTGGGTGTTCAGGAAGAAGGAAGTTATATATCTTAGTTTTTATGCATAAGTTCTTCTAAGTTATTTGTTTTCCATCCTTTGTTACTTTTCTTCATTAAAACACTCTACTTTCTTACTGATTCTGAAAAAACTCAAGAGGCTCACTTTAAGACTTATTTTGCCTGGTATCACAGAATTCGTTATGAACATTAGGAAGAACACCTTTAGTTTAAAATTATATACAACATTGACATTAAAAGGCAACCCTTGAAGTTCAAGCTCTAATTCCACTGAAACAAACCAAAAACATTTGGACCCCACAGTATGCGGAGGGCACAGGCTTGTGGCCCCTGGCTTAGAGGATGTGTGTGAGATCAAACGTCAGCGTCGACCTCGGAGAACGAGTCTTCGGTCCCTCCTGTTTGACAGAGTGGAAGACCCGTAAAGACTTGCTTTCTGAAGGTTTTTAGATGATGAGGTTTGTACAAGGCAAAAATTAAGAAATAAGTTAGGTGGACTTCAGAAATCTTAAAGAAGGGATCATTTAGAAAATAGGACCAGACAAGTAGACCTGCTCCCTCTGCTTGCTGATGTCTCGGGAGGAAGTATAAAAATGACACTTTAGAAATGGGAGCAGATGGATTAGATACAAGAGGAGTGAGAGTGGGCATCAAGAAGGAGCTGTGAGGAGCAGGGAATTAAGGGACACGCTTGACAATAAGCAAGAGCTCGTTGGGTGCTCCAGGCCTAGAAAATAAAAGGCTCATTCAGGTGCTTTCAGAGGGTGGGCCCTTGGTGCGCTGGAGGGGCGGTCAGGCAGCAGACGCTGCTAAGAGGGTCAACCGGAGAGGAAGGCATCTGGTAGAGGGAGCCGGGCTGGGGTCGGGTAGTAACCAGAATGCCTGCACATTCCCTGGGTCTCCTTGGAAGTTCCTTGGGGTTTCCTGGCATTTGGATTGGCCAAGGCCACCTGAGCATGTACGGAGTGGACAGCCCAGCTTGGGAGGAGGGGGATTTGAGAGAAATAAAGGCCATGTGGTCAAACTTGGAGTTTTCTGAGGTAGTGCAGGACCCTCAGGGAAGAAGAGAAAGTTAGCAGCGAATGACCTCCTACCCTGTTCTGCCCTTTGCAGAAGAGAGGTGACTGAAAACATTAGCTGACTTCTGTGTGTGATCCAAAAAAACTGTCAGGGCCCCCGAAGAGGCAGGGTCAAGGGCACTGTCCCTGAGTGTGTTCACTCTGACATGTTGGGATCCACATCCTGTAAGGCTGCCATCTTGGGACATACAGACTAGCATGGACCTTGAACAGAAATTCAGAAAAATGACTAAAAATGTACTTAAACGTAGTAAATACTGTGAATGTCCATCCAAATTGTAGAACGTGGCTTACTCCTTAGACCTTTGTAAAAAGCAACGGCTTTAGCAATCTGTTTTATGTTGCACCTACAAATGTCAACACTGCTCTATGCAGGAAGCCTCCAGAAAGGGGTTCTCACCGTAAACACTGCTGACATTGCCTCTTTTTGTGGGGGCTGGCCTGTGCAGGCCGGTCAGCAGCGTCCTTGGCCCACAGGATGCCAGCAGCACACCTCCCCTCCTGCCCCAAGCTGTGACAAGCCCGGAATATCTCCACGCATCACCACATGTCCCCTGCAAGGGGGAGGGGGCAGAATTGTCCTGGTTGAGAACCAGAGCAGGAGCTTTCCAAGTGGCGTCAGAGCAGAGACGGGGGAGGGAGCGAGGAAGAGATTGTGGCAGCAAGCAGGAGGATGTGAGCCTGTGAGGCTGGAACTCCAAGGACAGTATAAGGATGAGCGCATTGGGGCCTCTTCTTAAATATTGTCAAGAGATCCGCATTTCCATAGTCTGCGTGTTTGAGGGGGTGGCCAGGGCAAATGAGAGTTCACAAAACCTCATTTGGTAGCTAATTTTTTTTTAAAGTCATGCAAGGTGCTGAGCTTTTTGGACCAGCACAGTCCGTCAGTTCTGAGAGCTGCTCCCGTGCTCGGAAGAGACAGTCCTGCTTGAGCTCTTTCGTGCTCTGCAAGGACCACTGGACATCATGTGAGCGGGGAGGCAGCTTGTGTCCCTGCATATTCGCTGACCCAGTGACTTCTGTGGCGTTGGGAGCTGTGCCGAGGACAGGTGGTCTGGCTCTATCCTCCTGAGCCGGGCAAGCCCCTCCTTGCCTCTTGTCCTCGGCCCCCTCCCCAGCTCCGAGGCGCTGCTGGGGCCGGCGACCTCCCTGAGTGCGAGGCTTCCCACTGCCCGGTCTTAGATGTCACTGTGCAGAGAGTCTCCGGGGGGCTTGTTAAGAGCACACTTTCTGGCAACACCTCCAGAAAGTTCGATGCAGTGTGTGGGGACCAGGAACTGAATGTTTTTTAAAACCTATGGTTTACATCTCCCTCAAGGAGATGGGGGGTGGTCCAGGGACCACACTACAAGAAGCAGCCTTCTGGAGGGTCTTTCCAACTTGTAGAAGGCAAAAAGCACATAAATTCTACTCACCTAATCCTATTATCCTTCCAGAAGACACTGGGATGGAGACCATACTGCCAAAGGAACCACCAGTGACATGGGAGCAAAATGCAATCTGCTGGGAAGTGTATTGGTCATTCGGGTCACATGGGTCACTGTAGATTTATTATTTAGCCATATGATCATGTGATTAACATGATAATTGATCATTACTTAATGTATTAAATAGGGTTACTAGTAGCTAAGGTATGTTGAGCACAGTGAACGGGGAGCGCTGCTGATTCTGCATGTGTTTTCTCCTTTATTCCTCCTGGCAGCCTTGGGAGGAAGATGTTGCTACCCTTTCTCTTAAGAGGAAACTGAGGCTGGCCGAGGAGGGGCGTGTAAACAGCCTGCCCAAGGACACACAGCTGTTTGGCGCCAGAGCTGAGATTTGATCTTCAGTCTGTTTACAAAGCTTTTAAAACCCCGCCATCCCAGCTCGCACAGCGTGGTGTCCTTTGCCCAGCGTGGTATTGCCAGCCCCTGAGGCCCCCTGTAGACTGGCTGAGGCCAGGCTCGCGGGCCGAGGGCAAGGTCACCGGGAGGCCTCAGCAAGCCCAGGGCTGTCCTTTCTGAACGGGAGGGCTCTGAGGTTAGCGGAAAGATGGCCTGCCCTTCCCGTCGCGCAAAAGCTTTCCTCATCACTACACTCAGGCTCTGTGGGTTCAAGTCAGTCCTCCTGGAAAGGGCTACCTCTCTCTAAGTTGTATCTTACCCCCCAGGTCTGCAGAGCTCTCCGTGTTTCATACGTCATATATAAAATGTGATTCCATTGCAAAGAAATACAATAAACATTTCTTAAAAGTAAAATCCCTTTGGTAAAGGACTTTTAAAGCTTCCAGGATGGCATCTCTTAGGACAGGGCTTCTCAACATTGCCATCAAAACTCACCCAAGGAGCACTTCCAAACATGTGGAGCCCTGCCCAGCCAGCCATCTACATGCTGCCTCCCCCAAATTCTGGGGACCCGGCATGTTGTCTGTGTCTCTCCCTCTATCTATATAAAGTATATATATACTTACACATGTACACATACACATATTCGTGTGTGTCTAGATACGTATAAAAGTATTCTGATTCTGAGGTGCACTCAGTATTATTCTTTCCAAATGTGACGCAGTAGGAATAAACAGAGTCACCTGCAAAGGAGTCTCACCAAAAATACTTAAGCTGATTCTAAACCAGCCTTTAGATTTAACCTCATTTCTAAAAAGCAGGGGATAAAGAACACTTTAAATGACATCATGAAGAAATAGACAAATCAAGATTTTGGGGTTTTCTTCAAGGCAACTGGCCTGGTGTCTTCAAAAAAAAGTGTCTCAGTGTCAAGGGAAAAAATGCAAACAGGGTTGGGGTGAAAGGATTGTTTTTTACTAAAAGAAACAAGATACAAAACCAAATGCAATGCATGAGCCTTGACTGAGTCATGGTTTTAAGAAAACAACTATAAAAAATGGGGCAGGATAGGGAAATTTGAGTGTGGACCAGGCTTTAGATAGAAGGAAAGTATTGTCAATTTTGTGGGTGTGTTAATTTTACCGTGGTTATGTAGGGAAATGTCTTTATTTTGAGGAGGTGTATGCTACCGTATTTCAGGTTGAAGGGTCAAGACATCTGTAACTTGTTTTCACATGGTTCCGAAAAAAATGTCTGAGTATTAGCGTGAGGCTGTATCCCAGCGTTGAAGCTGAATGTTCAAAGTCTGTTCTTTTCAACTTCTATCTTTGTTTGCCAGCTTTCATAATAAAGTAGAAAAAGAGAACCAAGGTGAAGAAGTAAGCTAGCGTTCTTCAAAACTTTGTCATGGCTTCATTCATGGGCTTCACTAATGTGCTCTAGTAATGGCGGCACGCTTGGGGTAGCTTGTGACACACTTGAGTCAAGTCCTTTCACCGCACCTCTGCTCCTCAGTCTCTGTGACATCATCTCCTGGCCAGCTGGCCCCGGGGGGTTGTGCTCCACCTGCACCTTCTTCCCTGCTCACTGACAGCAGAAGCTGCCAGAGATAGGACCCTGTGATGGAAGTGACAATCCCAGCTGAACTCAGCTTACTACCTTCACCCCTATTTAAATATGAGGGCTTTGTGGAGACCAGCCATTTGTCAGTTTCCCCTTGCTCTGCATTCTGACTGTGGACCTTTGTGAGAATCATAGCATCAGAGAACAGTCCGAGGACTGTCCAGATGATCCCAGCCATCAGGGATACGACAGCAAAGTCAGCAGTCCCTGAGTGGAAATGTATATGGTGGCCTGTGGAGAGAAGAATTCTACATGGACTGTCAGTGAGGGCCTGGTCTTAGTGAGTTGTGGAGAAGCAGGGAGTGCAGGGGATGGCCGTGGAGGGAGTGACGAGGAGCTCTGTGCTGGGATCCCCGCATTTCACAACATCTGCCATGATGAGTGTCTATTTCTCCTTTGATATGGATGTTGTGCCAGCAGGGGTCTGTCCTTGCACATGTGACATGGTCAGACTGGGACACTCGACAGAGCACAGGCTCCTGGTGAAGCCCTTTAATGCATTTCCAGATTTTTCCTTGTCCTGTCAGTCTGAGGACTTTTCTTGGATCCGCAGGAAAGCCAGTCAGTCTGCCTTGTGTAGTATGGCTGTTCCACTTAACGGTAATTACTAGCACACTAGGCTGGAGAAAGCAAAGCATGTTATCTCCCTATTCCAGACAGGAGAATAAAAGCCTCCTTCCAGCCATGCTGGCCTGAATGTGAAAATTTGGTGCAGTAGGTGGGGGAATGTTTTAGTACAGACGGACAGAAAACTGTTTTGTGGACTTAAGCATTTGGCTCCCTAAATAATCCTGCCCTAAATTTGGCGCAGACCATTTTGCTAAGACGGAATGTGCCACCTTCCATTCTCCTGAAGTTTCACATCCTTTCTCTTCATAAGTGGCGACCTGATTGCAGGCCTGACTCCGAGCCGAGCTTGCTGACCCGGACAGTGGACACGTGACATGGTCCTTAAGATCCAGGTCACCTGAGAGGTCGTCGCAGAGCCTTAGAGCCCAAACACACGGAAGGTTTATATTCACATTGAAAATTGTCCATTAAACAGCAGAGGAGCAGGGATCGAGATCAGCTAGCACATCAGTGAACTGGTTTTCTAATCAAATGAAAAGACTCTGTAAGAAGCCTCATCTTCTCCTCACGGGCTGGCTTTCTGCTTGTCTGTTCAAAGTGTGTGTGAGCCTGGAGGGCGGGCAGGTGGGCGCCACTTGTGGGACCTCCCGGGAGTCATCCTGACTTGTTTCTTGTTCTCATTCAGAATGGTTATTGCATTCTAAGAATCACCTCCAAAGCTGTTTTGTACTGGTAACGCTTTTTTCGGAAGGCATTTCTATTTGGGGGTGTTTGGGGTTGAGTGGGGTGAGATGAGGGGGTGGGAGTAGGTCCTCCTTCTGGCCCAGTGCTGATTTATTCTGCAGTTGAGTTTGGCAGCGGGTTAGGCAGTGAGGAAGTAGGAAGTAAGACCAGGACGCACCGTGAAGCCTGTTGGGGAGGCTGACACAAGTGACCTCGTCCATCTCTAACTAGCCTGGGCTTAATGTTTGTCTGCGTGTAATGGCCAAGTTTCTGTTACCTGCAAGCACTTCCAGCAGTTGTGTCTGACCAGTGTCCTCCGTGCTCAGGGAAAGGCTTCTGAGGGGAAGGAGTTGATGGTTTCTGAGTGCTTACTCTGCCAGACACTGCGGTGCTCCAGCAGATTCTTGATAGTTACTCGAAGCAGCGCTGTGAGGCAGGATACCTTACCGTTGCCATGGAGTAGGTGAGGGAGCTGAGGCGTCCACATGGCCAGTGGGTGGGGGAGCTGCGTTTGGAACCCAGACCTGACAGACTCCAAAACTCTTAGAGTGGAACCCACTTCTCCCTTCACCCGTGCTCAGCAGAGCTGCATTCAACACACACGCACGCACACTGGCAGTTATGAAGGGGCTGTGTCCTTAGTACTGTGTTAGGTAATTTCCCAAAACAGCATCTTGTGTAACTATAATGATGTGAGGATTTTTAAATGTGCTGTGTTTTATGAGGTATATAGTGATCTCTCACTGGCGTGTCACCTAGCGTGGTGTCGACGCTTTGACTCTGGGCTTCCTTATTCCCCACTGCCCTTCCTCTTCACTAACTCCCTGCCTCCCGCGCACTGCCAACATGCCAGGGGGCTCTTTGTGGTTCTCGTGAGGTTGACATGACCTCAGTTAATAATGTCTAATCATTCACAGCACAGCCTTGTGCCCACATGTCAGATGTGAACTGTGTGATTCTTCCTGACCTTGGAAAAGGGGCAGCAAATGGGGCTGCCGAGGAGCACGGTACCCCTTTTCAGGGTTCAGACCCCTCTAAAGGTTTGAGCTATTAGAGCAAAGCCCTCTGGTAATGAAGCCATTTGTCCCTGGGAACAGAATGAGTGCTTGTGAGACCAGGAACAATGGGCATGTTGAGTTGCAGACCTGGAGTGAATGGAAGCTCCGGCAGAGGCCCATGGGCTGAGTTGGGACAGTTCAAGGAATGCATTCTTCTTAGGCAAGTGCTGTTGTCAACAAGTCTACTCAGTGGTAATGATACTTAGTCAGTGGTCATTAATGCCTCTGTTTTGAATGATTTCCCCCAAGTGAGTAAGTCATGAACTCTTCAAGGTTTTCTTCTTTCTTTGAGTTTTAATTAGTGTAGTTTTTTGTCCAGAAATCACCCTGTGAGAAATGGATAAAAATAAGTGTGGGGAGGAGTGTGTTATTTTTCATAGTGTTGTTTCCTTTTGTATTTTCATTTACCTATGAAGCAAATCCTCACTCTTAGGTCTCTGCTGCTAATTTGATTCCCAGGCAATAAAAGTGGGTGTTCCTGTGCTGTATCTCTAAGCAAAAGCTTCTGGTGTGAGTTTTTCCCAACTTAGTTCATCTAGAACCAAGACAGCAGGCAGAGAGTCCCTGTGAGCTTTATAAAAACATAGCCAGTCTGTCGGCAGGGTCCATTGCCTCAAGTCCTATCTAGATCTCTTTGGATCTCCGTGCTGTTGACATTTTCTAGGAAGAGGTGATGGAGCAGGAACCACATCCCAAGGGGGCCAGGCCCTGGCGGGAGCTCCTGTGCCAAACAGCGCGCCGGGGTTGCGTGCAGGAACTGGCCCTGCGGCCGTTGTGCGCCCGGAGATAAGGCAACCACCGCAGACAGTGAGAGAGCACGGGACGGGGGAAGTCGAAACAAAGAAAACCGGTGACTGCGCGCGGTGTGCCGTCTGGCACGGTCGCTGGTCCGGCGGGGGTCGGTCGCCCGAGCAGCGGCAGCGCAGGCGGGGGCGGGGCGGGCGGGGAGGCGCCCGCACACTTGGGTTTGGCGACCAGGCGCTGGGGGCGGAGCCTGGCCACCGCTCACCGCCCTCCTCCCTTCCCTCCCGTAGGTGAGGCCGCGCTCGGAGCTCTGAGATGGCAGCATGACGGCCCGCGACCGCGCGGCCAGACGCCGGCCAGAAGGAGCCCGAGGCTGTGGGAGCGAGCGCCTGGAGCAGCGACCGCTGGCTGAGGCCGCCTGAGCCTCCTTCCGCACCCGCTGGCTTATCTCATTCACCCCCTGGACTCCTGACCTCGCCGCCTGGAACATCAATATGTGTCATGTTATTGTCACCTGTCGCTCGATGCTCTGGACCCTCCTGAGTATTGTGGTGGCTTTCGCGGAGCTCATTGCCTTCATGAGCGCCGACTGGCTCATCGGCAAAGCCAAGAGTCGCAGCGGCGCGGAGCCCGACGACCGGAGCGGAGGCTCGCCCGAGCCCTACCACCCGACCTTGGGCATCTACGCCCGCTGCATCCGCAACCCGGGCGTGCAGCACGTGCAGCGGGATACGCTGTGCGGGCCGTACGCCGAGAACTTCGGCGAGATCGCCAGCGGCTTCTGGCAGGCCACCGCTATCTTCCTAGCTGTGGGCATCTTCATTCTCTGCACCGTGGCCTTGGTGTCTGTCTTCACCATGTGTGTGCAGAGCATCATGAAGAAAAGTATTTTCAACGTCTGCGGGCTGCTGCAAGGAATCGCAGGTAAGTGTGCGGGAGAGGCCGGGGCCCTTGCACTGCGTGTGCAGCGCGCTCCCTGCTTTATTCGTTCCCTGCCAGTTTGGAAGACCGTCTCCTGTCTGGTCAGATGGGCTTTGGAAAGACTGTTCCAGGCAGCATAAGTGTGCTGCTCTCATCGCTCCCTTTCTCCGTTATGCTGTCCCCTCGTGTTCTTCTCTCATGTTCCTCTTTGTTGCTTATTTCCTTGGGTTCTAAGTTGTTGGGTTTTGTTAGAGTAACTACTCCTACTTTTTTGCTTTTCCCACTAAATTAAAAGCACGCTTTCCGGGTCAGTGCATCCCGTTGAGGGAATTCGGTGAGAGAGTCCCACTTGCAGCAGGCACTCCGTGCTGGGAAGGCAGGCATGTGAGTAGGGGGCCTTCAGGGCAGTGAGTGTGGTCCTGCTGCCCACTCAGCCGCGTCCCCAACCGCCGGAGGATTTCTGCTTTGGGAGGGGAAGAAGCAGGCTGGGAAGGAATTAGTATCAGCTGCTCTGTGTTAATAATGTTCTGGTTTAAATTGCCTGTCTCCTGGAGTCTGACAGAATGTTCTGTGCATTCAAATCAGAAAATACAAACTAACTGTTCCACTTGCAGGCAATTTATCACTAATGAGCTTGTTAGAAATTGCTGGAAAGAAGAGTATGCGCCCTTTAGAGTGATCCCAGAGGGGAGGCTGTGAGCTGCAGGATAACCTCCGTGCGCACCAGCACTTTCATAGCCTTTCCCATATAGTTTGAAAGGTGGGTCCTGAACCAACAGGGTATCACTCAGTCTGTCTAGGCTCAAGGGCTTTGTTCTGGATGGCAGAAGTACACACACATAGACACCCGCGCTGCAGTTTGAAGACATCCTCAAGGAACTAAGGAATAGACTCCTGCTTTGATTTTTCGGGGGGGGGGATCACTTTTTAAACAATTAGAACCAAAGTGTTGTTAATCTGAACTCTAACAGGAGAATGGTAATCCACCCACAACCCTAACTGAAGGGCACGGGTGACGCATCCCTCAGCAAATCCTAAAGCTTTGTGCGTGGGACTCTTCAACAGTGAAGATAAGCACTGAGCCTGGTGTCCAGGGCTATAAGGAAACAGACCCCAAATGAATTAACTCTAGTCTGCCTGAGCTCAGCAGGGTTGGCCTCCAAATCAGCAGATGAAACAACAGTTATTTTCCAAATAGCTGATAAGATAATGTTTTCTGTCCGTCCAATCATAGGGGAGCCCCCGTATACGTGTGTGTGGTGGTTGGTGGATAAGGGGCCTAGAGAGATGAGAGAGGGCCTGCTGCACAGTCCTGATCTGTTTGCATGGGGGATATACCTCTGGGGCCCCCATCTCTCTGAGAGGACTAGCCAGACCATGAAGGACTCAGGCGCTCCTAGGCACTCACAGACTTTGGGAGGCCAGGATTCTAATTTTCAGTTTTGCTTGAGATAAATGTGCCATCTCTCTGGACCTTGGCATTCCTCATCTGAAAAGTGGGGAGATTGAAAAATCTGACCTTACCTTAGATTTTTAATTTTGTGAAGCTCATTATCCCCTTTTTGATTCAGTTCTGAAATCTGAAGTTCATCTCCTTCAGCTTGGTATTTTACCTCCCAGATACGTTAAATAAGATTCGTCTTTTTCTTGTCAGAGATATACCCCTACTTTACTGCCCTGAGACACACAGTGCCTCAGGGGTATGTGCATATATGCTGTGTGTATCTTAAAACTTCTGCTGAGAAGTATTCCCAAAGGCTTTTGAAAAGCCAGAATAAATGGGTGGATGAAGAGAAGGCAGCATGCACAGTTTATAATCCTGTCGAAGAGCCCTGGTTGACCAGAGAAGTGGATTTCTGTGTAATTTTTCCTTACTATGTGTATTTCCTCATCCTTGGTGATTCATGCCTTTACAATGAATTGTCAAAGTGCTGGTATGCAGGCAAAACTCCTGGTTTCTCATCCCTAAGAATGCTTTTCATCCTGAGAAACTGAGGGCCTTCTAGCACACCTAGCCATCTCTAGTATGAATGGGTCATCTTGGGCCATAACACCTTGAGCTGTCTTTTACAGTCATTCAGAAGCAGCTTACAGATACCCTTTCAGTCTTACAGACAGTTTACATGCAGTTTGTGGGGGGGCTCAGAGGGAGAGGGGGAGAGAGAATCCCAAGCAGGCTCCATTCCCGGCACGTAGCCTGACGTGGGGCTCAATCCCACGACCCTGAGATCATGACCAGAGCAGAAATCAAGAGTCGGACGCTTAACCAGCTGAGCCACCCAGGTGCCCCCATGCAGTTTTTAATAAGGTGTTAGTCTGGTGAACTCAGTCTCTACGAATGAGGATTAGTCCAGCAAACCTTTTGGTGCTCTTGTTTGCTGTTTCACATAAATGACAAGAGTGTTCATTTTGGCACAAAGATCAGTACATGTCATAGGAATTATTCCTACACTTCAGTAAATTATTCCTGACTTTTCTCTCCCTCTCTGTCTGTATCAGGCCTCTGGGAATAAGGGTTGAAAAGAAGGAAACAGTAGCATACCTGAGGTGTCAGTCTGTTGGTCACCTGTCCGTTCCCAGAGTCTAGATTTTCTAAGAGAACTTTCTCCCCACCCCCTCACTTATGTTCCCCGTGAATACCTACAGCATCCCAGAAGGTCTGAAATTACTTAAAATTTTGAATTGGTGGCAAAAATTCCTGTATAGTCAGACCACCTTTCTAGAGCCCACTGGTCTAAGGCTAAGAACTGAAGTACAGGAAGTAGTTTCTTTTCTCCTCCCAGCCTTTCTCTCTTGAGCAGAAATCATGGGTGCCATCAACTACACGCTAGGCAGGTGACTCCTCCATGGTTTGGGGGAGGGGGCACATTTATAAGGGATGCTTGGTGGGCTCTTTCTCTCCTAATGGAGGTCTACACTGGGTAGTTCAAACCAATATAAATCGCAGCCATGGTCCTTAAATCTATGGCTGAGAAAGTTGTCCCACCAGTGTCTGAAACAGCTGACTTGCTTTCTCTCCTGTCGGCCAATGTGTAATAGCATCTGGGCAGCCCCAGCCTCAGCCAAGGACTCGGTGCAGCTGCGAGCATCAGTCTTCCTTCCCCCCAACCCCCCTTCTCAGGCCTGGATCTGTGTGACGTCGGAACAAATGGTGAGAAAGAAGCCGTTGCCAGTACAACAAAGGCATTCTTTGGAAATACACTCAGTCTGTGTTTGCTTTTAAAACTTTCATTTTGGCAAAAATAACATTTTTGTAAAATACAACTGGAAGAAAAATTACGTGATACTGTAAGCATACTCCTTACTGCAGCTAATTTTAAAGAATAAATAGGCCTTAGGTTTGTGTACCCTCGCTGTCTATAGAAAGTGTAACATAAATTATCAAAATCGGGGTATTTTGATTTTAGAAGTGGATGTGAAAGAATTTGCTACCTCAGTGGAACTCTCAAAATCTAGGTTACTTAAAAATAACAGTAAGATATAACTATTGATTATTAAGTTAACCCAGATACAGGATTTGCCCTCAAGGTCTAGCCTGTTGGTGGGCGCCCATCTGACATCTCCTGCATACTTAGCGCACGCGCCTTTGGAGTTCAGTACTTCACTCTTGGCTGCAATTAGAGGTCGGCCCTCACCTGCCTCTGGATCAGTCCTGACCTCACCTTACAGTGGCTGTGAAATGGCTAGTAATTTACCTCACTTCTCTGAACGTCTTTTCTCACTTGTAAAATGGGTATAATGAGTTATAATACCTTAGGGTTGTTTTGTGGATTGAATTAGATCATATAGGAGAAGAAAGACTTAAACACAGTACTTGGCATGTAGTAAATAATAAGTGGTAGCTATATGGTCAGTAAAGTTTTTCTGCTTTCTTGGCAGGACTTAGTATTTTTTTTTATGTTTCCTAGAATTGCTGCATTTTAGGGAATAGTAGTTTCTCTTCTAGCCTTTAGAACTTACCTTGTTCTGTTGAAAATCAAACATCAGTGTGTTGTATAGGGCCGTTCCTGGCCCCTTCATAGCCTGCCTGTGTTGGGGCTGAAAAGCGTGGAGCATTCCTGTGGCTTTGGGGTGACTGTGGGTATCCTTGGGGCATTATTTTGAAAAGCAGAAGACAGCAGTTGAGTTGACAGGAAAACCAAGGACTTCCTCTGCCTGCTCGTCCCCTTGACACACACAGTCCCTGCCTCCTTTCCTTGCTGCAGGCAGCTTCTCGCAGTGGATCCTTGACTGCAGGTGGCTTTTCAGGCTCCCTTCACAGACTAAATCACAGGCTGATTGGTCTTCACGAGGTGAGGACTTGTCCAGAACTTGGCAGAGCCAGAAACACACATCAGTCCGGAGCCCTGTGGGATTCATTACAAAAACTGGGTAACCGGCCAGCAGGGTCGTCACTGCCAGCTGTCTTCCTTAGGTTGTGACCTGGATGTAATCCATAATGAAACCGAAGAACGCAAAGATCCAGGTTTTCCATGACAGCATCAAGCAGTTTGTTTTTAGAAATGCATGTAGGGCTCTCTTAGAAGTCCATGGAATCCCCAGTGACTCAGGTTTGGGACAGAAGCCATTAAAATGAGCTCAGGATTTGGCTCACTTGTTTTGGCTTGGACTATTCCACTGGGGTTGCCATGAGGGTTGAACGAGCACATGAGCTGCTGGGCCTGGCTGCCTGCTGTCTTTCAGTCCTCGCTCAGATGCTTGTTTGCTTCTTTGTGTCTGGTTGGCTCTCACGCGCTCTACTCGCCGTAGCCCTCTGTCTGTCTATATCTGTTTCAGTCCAACAGGATTGCCTCAGCAAGCTGCTCCACCAGTCTGACCAGATAGATTGCTGTGGGGCTGAACTCTGCCTTTGCTGGTCTGGGCGAGAGGGCGTGCTCATGGGAATCGCTCTCGCTGTCATGGCTCAGCAACTGCTGCGGGCAGGCTCAGCCTTCTGGGAAGTGAGCAATGATTAAGGATGAAGGAGGACAATATGCAAAAAAGGGCAAGGAATTAAAGAATCTGAGAGAGGAGGGTTTTGCCTTTGCTGCTTGTAGAGTTGCTCGTTGTAAGTCAGAGTGTATGTGGGAGTATGGATAGGCATATGAAAGAGACCATGATCGCTATCTAGGACTGGGTGTTGCCACTGCTGTTTTTCACAGGCTGAACGGTAACCTTAGCATCAAGAAGATAACCACGACTCAACCTGGTCTCAGCATATATTTTGACTTAATCTCTTGCTCTATGCATTCACTTCTGGGCCAGAAAGATAGCCACTGGTGCGGAGAAAAATAAGAACAGGGACTTAGAAAGCAGAGGGAGAGAAGAAGAGAATCCTAACTCTCTGAGACCTTGTCCCGTAGTTTTACACTTGAAAAACTTACCTGGCTTTCTCCAAGAAGGTTGCGTGACCTTGATTGCCCAACTTCAAAATCCCCTCAGAGAAAAAGCATGAGGAAAATAGAGGAAGCATCCATGCTTTTCCTTCTTAGAACAAAGCACTGGAAGTTTCTAGCGTCAAAGGGAGGATCTTCATTTCTGGCTCTCCAGACAGAGAATGCCTCCCCCAGAAGTCAGGTCTAACAGTTCCATGTCTGAATCAATGTAAAAATACCATCGATTACAGCACATCTGCTAATGCATCAACGTCTAGTAACCCCCTGGTAAAAGCTGAAGACTGCAGGCATGTGGAACAGCAGGCCAGAATAAAACATCAGGTCAAGGAGCTTTTATGGGATGCCTACTAAGTGCAAAGACCTGTAGACTCACATCTCCAGTTTCTTGGGTTTCTGCTCCCCAGCCGTATTAGAGAGCCATTGTTTCAAAAACTGTACCCTAGAGAGGCAAAAAAAATACATATAAATCACTGTATATGAAGAGAACAGAGAACTCACCATATCATTAGATTTAAAAAAAACTACTCCTTAAAAGCAGGTGGACCAAGCATTAATTTGAGTAAATCCAGGGAATGGGATCTGTTTTTAAAGACTCAGTTGGAAGGTCTAGAAGAAAATTGCAAATTCTCTTAAAATCTGATGTAGCAATTGACATGCAAATAAAATGTAGAAAGCGGTTTGCCATGGTAACCACTTAATTATAGATATAAATGATCATGGAGCCATGGATGATTGTATGTTCAAATTCCATGACCAAATAATCACTTAAGTGTGGCTCTGCATACTTACATGAGCAGTTCAGGCACTCGCTTTCAGGCGCGTACTGCATGGGTAGTACTCTAAGCTGTGATGCCACCTGAAAAGTAGCCTGCAGCCTGTGAAGAGCTGTGCCCCAGCAGAGCAGCCAGACTTACGAGTTCAGTGACTGTATGCGGGCTTTAGTAAATGTCCAGGACTCTCTCTCTTTTTTCCTCTTTTATTTTTTTAAAAAGATTTTATTTATTAGCTAGCACACACACACAAGCAGGGGGCTGGGCAGAGGGAGAGGGAGAAGCAGACTCCCCACTGAGCAGGGAGCCCAGTGCGGGACTCCATCCCAGGACCCTGGCATCACCACCTAAGCCGAAATCAAGAGTCAGACGCTTAACCGACTGAGCCACCCAGGCGCCCCCAAGAATCACTCTCTTTTTTAAAAGATAGATCCTAGTACCAGTGAAATCTAAAATAAACACTGAGAATACAAAGCCAGCATTAAAAATTTCAAACCGAATGCACAGTTGCTGTGTGTTGGGAATTTTGAGGCCAACGTCAGGATTCTGTGTTGAAAAGACGCCTGCCGCAGTGGACGAGTTACTTAACATTACCTAGACCCTAAGACTTCAGCAGGCAAGAAATTTACTTACTGTCCTAAAAATTCCTAGCTCAAAAATTAATTTTTTTCACGTCTTTTACTCTGCTGTACATTGCATTTTATTTATTTTGGAAGTTTATTTTGAATGATCAGTGTAGTTTGGTTATAGTCAGCAGAAGCTCGATCTTAATCGTTCATGTTGGATGAATAATTTATCAAGAAAATATTTCATATTTTTTTCCCAGTTGCATGTAGTTTAAAAAATAGCTTCTCAAAAAGAAATAGCTTCTTGTGGTCCATATATACAATGGAATATTACTCAGCTATCAGAAAGAACGAATTCTCAACATTTGCTGCAACATGGATGGCACTGGAGGAGATAATGCTAAGTGAAATAAGTCAAGCAGAGAAAGACAATTATCATATGATTTCTCTCATCTATGGAACATAAGAACTAGGATGATCGGTAGGGGAAGAAAGGGATAAAGAAAAGGGGGGTAATCAGAAGGGGGAATGAAACATGAGAGACTATGGACTATGAGAAACAAACTGAAGACTTCAGAGGGGAGGGGGTGGGGGAATGGGATAGACTGGTGATGGGTAGTAAGGAGGGCACGTATTGCATGGTGCACTGGGTGTTATACGCAACTAATGAAGCATCAAACTTTACATCAGAATCTGGGGATGTACTGTATGGTGATTAACATAATAAAATAAAATTAAAAAAAAAAAGAAATAGCTTCTTACTTGGAATGAGAAGAAAACTGTATCACTAATTCACAGGAAGGGATAATCTGGCTAAATTAGTTTGTTAGGATGCATTTTTAACTGTTAATAGTTAAGTCTTTAGAAACTGCCAGTGAAGTAATTTGCATATAAACATGAATCATTGCTGAGAAAGACTTCAGGAGGCTCCAGCAGGGGAGAAACTGCAGCTTTCTTATAGATTGTTTCTCTGTATATTTTAAGGGCATCAGACAATTCTTAATTGATGGCCATTAATTCTGAGTAATTCTAACAGAAACTTCCTCTGGGGGCCTTGGTTGTAAAGTCTTTTTATGACAACTGTGCTCTGATTATCTTCCGAAGATTTCTCTTTATGTCGCTCTGTCATCCGCCATCCACCCCCGACCCTGGAAAAGTATTTTTCTTGCCAATTATAATTCCCTGTGTGTTTTTAGTAGGAAACCAGTACCATACTAGATTCTTCTGGGGACATGGTGTGAGCATTAATACAAACTTCTTTAAAAAATTGACACCCGATCCTTCACTTTTTTTCTCCTTCCCTTCAGAAAATCTTGTTGGTTAAAAACCTCTAATGTTATTGATCATGTACGAAGATGACTGACGTGTGGATATAATCTGCTCAACAAAGACACTGTGGTATCAACCAAAAACCCTTTTGATTACAGTGAACCCTTTGACCTCCAGTTCCTGATCTGCCTATCAAAGCAGAGTTACTAAATGTCAGAGTTGGGCCCAGTCTGGCTTGTCCATAAACAGAATTTTTAAATGAGGTGCAGCGAAAGCAAGTTTAGATTCTGGATTCCAAAGAGACAGAATTCAAAAGAGCCTTCTTACTCTTCAGTCTTTTACTTGCTTCTTAGGAAAGGTGTCCCCAGCCTGACACAGGCAACCTCTGCCCTCTTTCCCCCAACTCCTCAGAGGGGCCTCTTGCCAGCAGTTACTGAATGAATTCTGGGCCACTCTGCTGAGGTGGACCAGTCGTCCGTCCACAGCAAAAAGAAGAGAGACAGAGACGATGCACTGAGATTTCATTGAGCTGAGTGTATTCCGTTTGAAAAACAGATTACATCCTTTACTGTTTTTGTGTTAAAATATCCTTTTATGAAAGGATGAGGAAAGGAGGTGATGGTTTTCAGTGTCCTTATATCAGCAAAATAAAAATACTGACCTTCCAGTAATTTTTCTGGCTATCGTACTAGTGTGTGAAGTCCAGAAGTATGGGAACCACTGTTCTAGAATGTAAGCAAGGATAAAGACATTGTGTCTTTTTCACATTTCTATCTCTGCTGTTCAGTATGGGCCCTGCTGCATACATAAGTCCTCAGTAAATGTATGTTCATTGATAAAAACATGATCTATGTTACAGTGATCTGTACTAGCACAGCTATAACTTTCTGGGTATCTGGAAAAGAGTAATCTCTTTACCAGTGCTGCTAAGCCTCAATCCTGACATGACCTCTGCCCTCTCAGACAGGGTATAAATAGATTAATGGAGCCACTACCCAAAGAACTAATAAGAATCATTTCAGAACTGGCAAGCATTAATTTTGGCTTTTGAATAAATTAATGGGCAAAGTGATGTCAAAGGTACAGATTAACCAAAGGTGGCAGTTCTTGGGCAGAAATCCTTGATTCATGTTACAACTAATACTTTGTTTTATTACTTCTATTTATAAATACTATCCAAATACCCCTGACTCTGAATGGCGAACTTGACATTTTTGTACTGAGGATAGTGGCCTGCCTGGCATATGAGAAGTCAGGCAGACTGGAATACCATTGCTAGTTGGCGTTGCACCTTGGGAGGCGTGAGCCCGGGACTCTCCTTGGGTGGGGGGAATGGCCCTGAGAGCCTTCATCTTGGTGTCTGCAGTTGTCCTAAGCAAGATGTCATGCCAGCCAGATGCCGCAGACTGAAGGTGACATCCCGGCATGCAGTGAGACAAGCAGATCTCTTGCAAACACGTGATGACTTACGCCTAGGGCGCACAGGTAATGGCGCAAGGACGCAGGATTAGGAGGAGGGCAGGAGAGACAAAGATCATCAGCTGTGTTCTACGAATTAAGAAAAGCCACTTGGAGAGGGTGAGATGGTTGCAGTGGCCTGACCTGCTGGAGGTGGGTGTAATTTGGGGCCTGTCTGGGAATGCCGTCAGTGCTGTGTTTTGTCTCGTCAGCTGTCCTGGGAAGAACACAGGATACGTTTGCTTGTGGATGGCATTATTGTTTTAGGCGGATGTGCAGTTTAGACAATTCCTAGTCATACAGAATCTCAGAGCAAAGATGAAAATGTGTGTGGATCATATGGCTTATGTTTCTTCCCTCTAGGCCGATAGGTTTCAGGTTTGCTTGCAGTCTTCTGCTCGCACGGGTGTTGCACATCCTGCAGAAGAGGACATCATAGCAAACCTGAAATTGTTCTGACCTGTTTACTAGGTTTTCTTTCTAGAAGTTTCTTTAGCCAGGGGCAGCCATGCCACAGTGGCATCTATATTGCAGTGAGGAGGATGGTGACAGATTATAACGAAAGAGAAGGTGTGGACAGAATTTTATTTGTGGTTGTCTTGCTGTGGCGTTAGCAAACCAGCCTAAATGAACAATAGGTGACCCTTTATTTTGGTGCAGCCCTTCCCTCCCTCTTGCCCTCCCCCCACAGCACTCCTGTGGTTTTCTCACTTGATGAGTGTTCTTCCTCATCTGCTCTCTCACCTCTTGTAGGAATAAGTAAGCCAGCTTTGAGTCCATCCCCATCTCCCCTCTTGGGCCGGACAGATGCTTTTGTCTTAGAAGCTCTGGTTTGCATGAAGCGGCAGCAGTCGAGCACAATGGCTCCCGAGTGGATTCTGGGGCCAAACCGCCTAGATTTGAGCCCCGGCTCCAGCACTTGTTAGCTGTGGGGCCCTACTGAATCCCAACCTCATATGATGGTGGAAAGGACTGAATGAACTCAATTCCAAATGCTTCCCCAGTGCCTGGCACATTGTAGTGCTCAGTAAGTGTCAGTGGTTGCCATTGTTATTCTAAGTTATTCTTTTTTTTTTTTTTAAAGATTTTATTTATTTATTCGACAGAGATAGAGACAGCCAGCGAGAGAGGGAACACAAGCAGGGGGAGTGGGAGAGGAAGAAGCAGGCTCATAGCAGAAGAGCCTGATGTGGGGCTCGATCCCATAACACCGGGATCACGCCCTGAGCCGAAGGCAGACGCTTAACCGCTGTGCCACCCAGGCACCCCTAACCAGCCCACCTCTTAACTTAGCAAGTCTTTGCTAAAACCTTGCATATTCCAGAGTACCAACACATTCTCCACTGGCAGTCTTATTTTTGGGGGAATTAGCTCCATGCTCCCAGTCATTTCTAACAGCACCTCCCGGGGATGACTCGGTGAGGTGTCTTTCACTTCTAACCCTGGAGTGCATTTCCCTGCCCACTGCCCAGCACTCTGACCTATGCAGAAATAAAGGGTTGCAGGGTTAGAAAGACTTCTTTTTTGAAGCACTCTTCTTCAGACAGTGAAGATACGAACGAACCACTTCCCTGTATTCCAGCCCTGTTAAAGTCCCCTAAGGCCTCCAGAGCAGAACAATGGGATTCATTTGCAAAGTAGGGAAAATCAGATCTGAACTGTTGTAGGAGCACTGGCAAGAAGATGCCAACGTAAGATAAAGACCACTATGAAACACGGTCTTTGATCATCCGTCAAGCCCAAATACTACCACAAATTCAGTCCTGTTCTTTTTATGGGAGAGTTCCTGTAAATGACTTAGAAGTTTTCGTGGGTAGAGAACTTCAGTAAAGGTAGGAAACTTCAGTAAAGGTAGGAGAAGAAAATTTAGAACCATGATTAAATTTTGAGGTTAGAATTGCTACTGCAAGTTATCCTAAAAAACAGCTTCTGGGGGGTATGAGGTTAGCAATCTTGATGTATATTACGTGTCATTTTGCAGAGAATACCATCTTTCTCCTGCCACATAAAATAAAGCCATCCTTCTTTTGTAGCTGTTCCAACACAAAAGCAGCCATAGGCAAAGTCCACAGACAAATGGGCATAGGGTACATTCCAATAAAAATTTTATTTACAGGGGTGCCTGGATGGCTCAGGTTGCCGGGATCAGGTCCTGCATCGGGCTCCTTGCTCAGTGGGGAGCCTGCTTCTCCCTCTGCTCCCCCCCCCCCCAACCTTTGGNCCCCCCCCCCCCAAGCTTGTGCTCTCATTCACGCTCTCTCAAATAAAATCTTAAAAACAAACTTCACAGAGCCAAGTCCACATTTCACTTGTGGGAGCTAGTTGGCCAGCCTCTGCCTTAGACCAAAAGGGAAATGCTTATTGTAATAAGAGTTGTGAGAAGAAATAGTAACAAGTTTAATGTTGCTTTTCTAGAAGAGAAATTATTAATGGATTCACATTCCAACATATACAAAGGAGGTGAAATCTGTCTCTAGGGAAGTGATGGTGTTTCTTGATCAGGACAGATGAGTTGCATGACACAGTCCCAGTGCTCCTACAACATAGATGCCGCAGCCCAGAGCAGGCACAGGAGTAGCAGTGACAGCTGTGTGTGAAGCCATGGGGGTTTCACCTGTTTCCTCTTCTGCCTTGCAGGCTTGTTCCTTATCCTGGGTCTGATCCTCTACCCCGCTGGCTGGGGCTGCCAGAAGGCCATAGGCTACTGCGGACACTATGCATCGGCCTACAAACCCGGAGACTGCTCCTTGGGCTGGGCCTTCTACACCGCCATCGGAGGCACAGTCCTCACCTTCATCTGTGCTGTCTTCTCCGCACAAGCAGAAATCGCAACCTCCAGTGACAAGGTACAGGAAGAAATCGAGGAGGGGAAAAACCTTATCTGCCTCCTCTAGTTTGGAAGAGACATACATGCCATTTTCTTCCTGTGTGACCTTGTGAAACAGTACCCCTCTGGTTCCATCGTCTGAGTCAAGTGAAGAACTAGCCTTTATCTACCAAAGCCTACATTCCACGGCGCCAAGCCTTAACAGGACCAGTGTGAGGCAACATCCAGCTAAGTGACTGCACTCAAGGGCCAGAGTTCAAACTATCAGAGATGGAATATGAAACTACTGTGTGAACCCTGACACGTAGTTGACAAGTCTGTCTGACTCCACCAAGGCTCCTGAAGGATAATGATCTAAACCATTACAGGAGCAGCTCCTCTGGTAACAGGAGGCTGTGAGCTAGACTGCAGGCTGTTCTGAGATGTATTTCTGCCACAGGGTTTGTGCCTGTAAGCATCACTGCCTCGGAATGAGGTTTTGGAGTTGGTGTTTTTGTCTCCTCCTAGTTCTTCCAGGTTGTCTTCAGAGACTAAAATGAAGACTGCGTACTTACTGGGGATAGGTTATGTGCTCGAGGGAATAAGACACTGCTTCTTACAACCAAAGGGGTCAGAAAGTCAGTGTGGAATCCCATTGTGGAACTTCCTCTAGGCTGAATTCCAGGGTAAGGTTGGCTCAGTGAACTGCCCCTCCAAGATTTTATTAATCTGAGTAAGGAAAGAATAAGGACCTATATGATCATGGGAATAAAAGTAGAAAATCCTGCTAGTGAAGACAAATTCATTCCACTGCCCAGCAGTCAGGCTAGCACCTGTACTGGCCCAGGCCCCTCTTCTAAAGGAGATCCCATGTTTTTCTCCTAGGGTTAGGATTGAGCTTTGACTGCCAAAGGAAACCTCCCCCTGTTTCCTCATTCCAGGAACAGAGGTCTCCAAGCCAACTGTGGCTCACTCTGATGTTCACTGGGAGAACTTGCCAGAATCTCAGCACTTGTGGGGAGACCTTTTCCCACTGTTTGGTAACCATGTGGTAGGTAGCTGTATTTTCAACCCCAGCAGCAACAGAATGACCTTTTTTGCAGGAAAAAAAGGGAGCTAGTCATGGAAGTTAAGTTTCTCCAGTTACTAGTGGTGTTCCTGAAAGCAAACTAAAATTACTTCAGTGGGTGAGTTGCAGCAAGCCTTCATACCCAGAGATGCACAGAATAGAAATTTAATGCAAAAATGAAAGCTAGACCAAGCCCATAGCACCTGCCTATGCCTGTTTGTTTACAAAAAGAATGAAACACCACTATTAAAAAGGATTCAGGAGCTTATAATCTAGTTTCTATAAATTGCCAATAAAATTGCTTCAGAAAAATGGTATTAGCAACCACCTCAAATTTACTTTGGAATGATCTCAGTGGCAACAACCTAGCTGGGTATTACCTGGGAATTACAGGATGACAGAAACACTCCTTCACACTATAAGCAAGTGGAGCGGACCTATGAGATTTCTGGAAGAATTAAAAGTATAGGTCTGTTTGGGCTTCTGAATCTGTTCACCTGAGAGCTTACTTTGTTTTGAAAACTTAACAAATGACGACTTGCACCTTCTCTGGGTTAAGGTATTACATGCTAAGTGCCGCCAGGCATAGAAACCTGATTGGGGTTTTACAGCACTGCCCGAAGTGAATCATCTCCAGGCTGAGCCTAAAACCATGCCTTGCTGCAAACAAGTTGCTTTATATGTAGATGGAATGGAACAGCTCAAGTTTTATTCCCTTCTGGCCTTTGGCCTATACCACAAACCATCTTATCACACAGATGCAGAGCTAAGGGCAAGAAGAGTGGTGGTGTAGAACCAGGCATTCATCAGTTCAGTTCACCATTCTTAGACCAAAGTTCAGAATAAGCAAGATTTAAGTCCTGCAACTTTTTAAAGAGAAGGGGTACATAGTTCTCCTCCTAGCAGTCTACTGTACAGGCTCAGGAAACATTAGCCCTATCTCTGACACCACACAGAAAGAGGTTCTGGAAGCCAGTGGACAGGGCTCCTGTCCCTGCTGTGTATTTTTATGCTCTAACTCCCAGTGCCCACAGTAACTACTTTTTAAACCCTAGCAGTAATTTTCATTCAAAAAAATGGCGGTGGGGGTGGGGGGAGGATTCCTTTCATCAGCAGGTTCGCTCTACTGTTTTTTTGTTTTTTGTTTTTTGTTTTTTTTTCTGTACAAAATCAGTGTTAGGAAATGGGTTCTCTAACTCCCTTTTTACAGACAGGTTAAAGTCCTAAGCCCTGAGGACCTTCCGAGAATGTCCATCATCTTTCTTTACTACCTGAAAGGTGGTGGCATGTATCTCTAGAACACCCTGATAAACGGTAGTCACAAGTGAAAATGTTACTCCAAGAAATTCACTTGACAGTGTTTTAGTCTGAACGCTACAGATGACAAAGCATGCGCGCGCGCACACACACCACCCCAAACCACTAAAAACTACTTAAACACTGAATAAGCAAAGCAGAGGTGGAATTTCTGTAGCAGAGACAGAGTAAGAACTAATCCTGGGCCTTTTAAACCGTCAGTCCATTAGCCAGGCTTTGATTGGGAAAAAATGAAACCTTAAAATCATGCTAGTCTACACCAAAATTGTACAGCTGTTTAAAAACCACTGAATGTGGGGAATGTGTTAGAAATATATTAAACAATTGGACTGATCATTGACCCACATTTTCCTAATGAATATCAGTCACCTAATCACCTCAGTCCAAAAATCAATGTAACACACCTGAACCATTACTACTACCCGAAAAGTCTTATTTATTTTTGCCTGCATTTGCGCTTAAAGTTTTGCGATGGGCTGGGCTTCTCAATGAACTCCAAGAAGGCAGAAATACTTGTGTTGAATTCTGTGGATTTTTTTAAACCTGTGTGCTAATTCAACAATGTTACATTAATTGTGTAAGGGTTTTTGTATAGTTTTCAAACATCTGTGGTGTAATGATCTTTGTTAAACATGTAAAGTGCCATAGTCTTTTTTTATGTGTAGCATATTTAAAATATATGTATATTATACATACACAAGTCTGTGTGAAAGATGTGCAATAACAAAGGTGTATGTATGTTTTGTTTTTTTGGAAACTGGACAGGAGTCAGAACAGGGATTGTTTCTGTTTTGGCAAAGGAGAGTTAAACATTTTTGCCTTCATGGCCTAGTCATTAACCCATAACAATTTAAATGCTACACAAACCGATGTGAAGAAAAGACTGGTATGAAATCATTTATTCCTGGGTCTAAATTAATCACTAGATTTACGTGAAAATTAAGCCAGCATCAGGCCCAGTTAATGCTAGTCTTTTATGTGAAATGTGAAGCTGCCACATTGCCTTTTCTGTTAGTGCAAAAACTAGTAGCTGGTACATAATCACTGAGGAGATTTCTCAACAGGCTTTGATAGACCACGTTAATGCTAGACCACTATTTCAGGGCTGATCTCACACCTTAGCCATAAGAGTCTGGCTTAGAACAGACCTCTCTGTGCAATAACATGTGGCCACTAGAAATCCCTGGCCTGCATTTGTATTTGGGCAATGATGACTCCCAAGGGCCAAAAGAGTTAAAGGTGTGACTGGGATTTCTTCTGAGACTGTGGTGAAACTCCTTCCAAGGCTGGGGGGTCATTAGGTGCTTTGGAGGAACTCAGCATCACTTGCTATTCAGTAGCCACTTGAGCCAAACAGACAACTGTATTTACCGCTAATGGACTCAATTTGAGCCTTCAAATTTATGGTTATCCTATTTTATTGTAAACTAATACGTTGTTTGTCTAGCATTGATTAGGTTCCTGTGCATATGTATTTCACAACGCCCTCCCCTCCCCAGATCAGAATTAAACCAGATTTTGGAAACTCATTCTGATTTTTTCAAGTCTGTTAGTTTCAACAACTTTCTCAAGAAAACACCTACCAGTCAACTTTTACTTTAAACACTAACTTATTATTAATGATAGGGGGAAAATGTTGAGGTTTTTTAACTATTCCATTCATTAGTCACATATATATATATATCTACCTTAGGTTGACTTTAACTTTGAGATTAAGTACCTATTTCTTTCTTGGAGAAGCATCAACATAAATGAGGAGGGGGGAACTCTCAAATATTATACAAATATCTTAATTTTACAGTAAATTTAAGAAATACGAAAATGTTTCCAAGTATTAACACTTTTCAAAGAAACATGTATAATAATGACAAGGAAGAAAGTCAGCTGAAGGGTACAGTCTCTTCCAACAAAAATACCGAAATTAAAAGCCAGTCGTGGGGCAGGTGCACATCCACCTTTCCTGAAGGTAATCCTGCCCATAGAAAGCCTCATCAAGAAGCAGAATTCTACTTCAGAAATTCAAAGATGACAATAATAACACTTCTCATAAACTCTCACTCAACTCTGCATATCCCATGAGGCACTTACCTGATAGAATAAACAAAAGTGGCTCTTTTCAACGGCCCGTGACAGCTGAAACTACTTTTATGCTTTGGCTTCTAAAGATACCTGACACCTGCTAAGTCTCTAAACAAAAATTAAAAACTGACAAAATTATCCAAATCACGAAAGAAAAAAATTTCCCAAAAAATTACGATCTCGGTAGTCCAAGCAAAATTGGAAATTTTCACTTGCTTTTTCAGTTATCACATCTTCAAGCCAAAAGAGAAAGGACCCTGGCTTTACATGTCAGCGGAGGCTGGAAAACCCTCACATGTGCTTCCCATTTCATCCTTAGTTTTTACTTGGTAGTTTTGCTACTGGATCAGCTTCCCGTGACTGATCTTCCTGGAACACTGCATTCAACTTACTCCTAGCTCTTCTTAAAAAGTCTTTCCTTAACATAAAACCACTTAAGAACAGTCTGGACTATTGAAAAATTGGACATATTAAGTGGGTTATTTCAGTAGTTTCCATTAATTCACTACCTTTTCAACTCTCAAACACTAAAGAATAACGGCATCAAAGCCTATGTTTAGCTTACTCTTAAAAGCAGCAAGAACCAATAATTGCCTTTATTTCAGAGTCCCTATCAGCTGCTTAATCATTTGGCTGGGGCCATCTAGCTGCTGTCCCTACTGCCATCATCTTCCTTGCAGCTTCTTCCTCACCCTGGAGAGTTCTGCAAGATAAGTCTTTAAGCTGTGAACTGCTCATTTTGCTGAGGTACACAGGATGTAGATAAAGCATAAATAAGTAAGAGGAAGCAGTAAAACCACACGGGAAGGAAAAGTCAGTCAAGTAACATGTAGATATTAGCAGCTCTCCGGCTTTTTATAGTCAAATATCCTGGAAAATCTAACACCTAGAGGCAAGCAGTCAACCAAGTGCTATGGAGGAAACCACTATGACCTAATCTCAAAAGAAGAAAGCCTGAATTAAGGCAGGTGATGGTGAAGACCAGGAGATGAATCAGATATGCTTTGGAAAAAGAACGGACAGTTCGGTGACTAGTTAGAAGCCGGGGGAGTTGGGGGTGGGAGGGGAGGAAAGGAGAGGAGCTTGGGCAGACCGGGTGGAAAGTGGTGATATCACCAACATCAGAAATTGAAGAGGAGCAGAAACAGCATAAAGTGGAAAGCTTCGGCTTAGGTTGCCAACAGTCCTGTGCGCAGCCAGGAATATACTGTGAAGACCAGGTTAGACAAAGAGATTCGGAAGTCATCAATATACATGACAGACGAGTTCTTAATTACTGTGTACTTTCTATGTGCACATACTGTGGTAAGCACTTCATTCATTCATCAAAACCCCATGAACAGAAAGTTATCCTCATGTTATGGATCGTTACTCAAGTAACTGAACTAAACGGAATTTGCCCTAGGTTAAAAAGCTAGTAAATGGCAAAGCCAAGGCTCAAAGACAGGTTTGACATCCAAGTCTATATTCTCAAACAGGGATAGTTTCCTTGTATCTAAAATGTACATGATGAAAAGAAGGCCAATACAAATCCTGGGGGAACACCAACATCTCTGCATACTTAAATCTTAGAATAACTTCTAAGTACAACTCCAAAAGACCACACCATAAGATGACAGCTAATGAAAACTGCTCTCCTCCCGAAAGACCTGGTAGTTTTTCTTACCTTTGATGGGGACACCCTGCCTTAACTCACTCAATCCTGAAAAGTACTACTAAAAATTCATCAGGATATATGACTGTGGTTAAACAGATGATGCTTTGATAATTATTATTTTACTATAAATAATCTATCATCCAGGGTAAGCAGCTATTATTAGCTAAAAAGCCTATTTTAGTAGTTAACCTAATAAGGATTTGACTTCAACTAAAGTTTCTCCAAACACACAAATGCCAAAGACCATTTGGTAATGGTATACCAGGTACTCACCCCACGCAGCGCTAGGCCTTGGTGTAGAGACTTCAAATACATGCTGTGATTTTTTGTCTTGGGTACTGATTTTTTTCCTAGGGTCCACTGTCCCTAAAGGATGGATATGAATTATGGATATGAATTACGAATGTGGTAAGATGGAAAGGAAACAGAGTTGGAGAGAAGTGATACCATGGGTACCATGGGGCAGAGGCAGCCCCATATGTAGCAGGAGTCAGAGGACATGGGTCTAGCTGCCCCTTCACCACTGCTCACTAAATGACTGGGATAATTTTCTACTCGTCTATAAAAATGGGGCCCATAATAGAAATTACATCATAGGTTTGGTGTGAGGATTAAGTGATATATTAAAGCAGTTAGTACACTCTCTGGTATAAAGTCCTCAGTAAGTTACTAGAAGAAAATTAAGAGAATGTTCTGTCTGCCCAGACTGTCATTTAATCTTAAAAGTTAAGAGTTAATGCTAAAAACTTGTGAAGAATAACATAACTTGTTGTTAAAACCAATCTAATTTTACCGAGAGAGGCTCACTGGATTGGCCACCTGAGGCCACCATTTCTTTTTCCATCCTAATCATCTTTAACTTAGTGCTTTCAGGAAGAGGAAGATTTCTCTGTGGATGCAGTAAACGTGGTCAATCCTATTTAGCAAAACCAAAAAGATAAATAGGTTAGTGTTGACTTAGCCCATCATCTATGGGTCAGCAGAATCTAACAAAACAAACCTGATTATTTGATAAAAACCTACTGGTAGCAAAGACTTTAGAAAAGGAACATGCAATGTTGGCAGAGTGTGGATAGAGAAGACATTTCAGACAATACTGATGGGGCATAAGTTGATAAAATTTTCTGGAACAATTTGGCAATGCAAATCAAAGGTCTTTAAAAATATGCTTGTTTTGGGCACCTGGCTGGGTCAGTCGGTAGAGCATGTGACTCAATCTTGGAGTTGTAAGTTCAAGCCCCACACTGGGGGTAGAGTTCACTTCAAAAAAAACCTTAAGTTTTGACCCAGCAATTTGTCCTAAAGAAGTAACAAAAGGCTAGGCCCCCAAACTTAGGAACAATACATTCCCTGATAAATTATTAATACAAAAACATGAAAATCAGAACTTAATGGAGTAACAAGAAATAACAAAACAATTAACAAAATGGCAATAAGTATATAACTATCAATAATTACTTTAAATGTAAATGGACTCAATTCTTCTCAAAAGACATAAGAGTGGCTGAATGTTGGATTAAAAAAACAAGACCCAGGGGCACCTGGGTGGCACAGCAGTTAAGCGTCTGCCTTCGGCTCAGGGCGTGATCCTGGCATTATGGGATCGAACCCCACATCAGGCTCCTCTGCTATGAGCCTGCTTCTTCCTCTCCCACTCCCCCTGCTTGCGTTCCCTCTCTCGCTGGCTGTCTCTATCTCTGTCGAATAAATAAATAAAATCTTTAAAAAAAATAAAATTAAATAAATAAATAAAAAATAAAAAAACAAGACCCAACTTTATGCTGTCTAGAAGAGATTCACTTCAGATCTAATGGCACACAGAGATTGAAAGTGAAGGTATAAAAATATCTCCCATGTAAAAATAACCAAAAGAAAACTGGGTTAATAATACATACATGAGACAGAATAGACTTTAAAACAAAGACAGTAAAAAAAAAAAAAAAAAGACAAGGGCATTACATAATGATAATTAGGTCAATCCAACAAGATGACATATATTTATAAATATTTATGCACCCAACACAAGCATCTAAATATATAAAGCAAATATTAACAGATCTAAAGGGAAAGAGAGACTAAACAACACAATGCAACAGAATAATAGTAGGACATCATAGTAGGATATTCAATGAATAGATCATCCAGACAGAAAATCATTAAGTAAACACTGGTCTTGAACGATACATTAGACCAGATGGACTTACTAGATATATACAGAGCATTCCATCCAAAAGCAGCAGCAAACATTCTTCTCAAGTGCACATGAAACATTTTCCAGGACACATCATATGTAAGGTTACAAAAACAATTCTTAATAAATTTAAGAGAATAATTCATATCAGGCATCTTTTCCAACCATAATGGTATGAAACTAGAAACCAATTACAAGAATAAAACTGGAAATTTACAAAAATGTGGAGATTAAACATGCAACTGTGAACAACCAATGGGTCAATAAAATCAAAGGAGAAATAATATATTGAGATAAAAGTGCAAACACAACACACCAAAAAGTATGTGATGCAGCAAAAAGAGTTCTGAGAGAGGTTCATAGTAATACAGGCCTACCTTAAGAAACACAAAAGTCTCAAACGATCTAATTTCATACCTCAAAGAACCAGAAAAAGAAGAACAAGCAAAGCTAAAAGAAGAAGGAAAAAATAACAGAGAAGAAATAAATGAAACAAAGACTAAAAACAAGGGAAAGATCAATGGAACTAAGAACTGGTTGTTTCAAAATATAAATTGACAAGCCTTTAGCTAGACTTATCAAGGAAAAAAGAGCACTCAAAAGTTTACAAAGATTACTCAGAAAGACTTTACAAAGATACCTCAGAAATACAAAAGATGTTAAGAGACTATTAAAAACAATTATATGCAAATAAAATGGACAACCTAGAAAAAAAGGATAAATTCCTAGTGACATACAACCCTCCAACACTGAATTATGAAAAAACAGAATCTGAATAGACTGATTACTAGCTAGAAAGGAGAGTGCATCAGTGATCAAAACCTCCAACAAATAGGGGCGCCTGGGTGGCACAGCGGTTAAGCGTCTGCCTTCGGCTCAGGGCGTGATCCCAGCATTATGGGATCGAGCCCCACATCAGTCTCCACCGCTATGAGCCTGCTTCTTCCTCTCCCACTCCCCCTGCTTGTGTTCCCTCTCTCACTGGCTGTCTCTATCTCTGTCAAAGAAATAAATAAAATCTTTAAAAAAAAAATTCCTATTTAAAAAAAAAAAAAACAAAAAACCTCCAACAAATCAAATGGTAGGACCAGATAGCTTTATGGGGAATTCTAAGTAACATTCAAATAATTAATACCAATCATTCTCAAACTCTTCAAAAAAAAACTGAAAAGGAGAGAATAATTCCAAACTCATTTTATGAGGCCAGCATTACCCTAATGAATATCAGATAAGGACACCACAAAAAAAGAAAACTACAGGACAAAATCCCTGATAAACGTAAATGCAAAAGTCATCAAAAAATACTAGGAAACCAAATTTAACAATACATTAAAAGAATCATAAACCTTGATCAAGTAAGATTTATTCCAGGGATGCAAGGATGGTTCAACCACCACAAATCAATCTCATATACTACATTAACAAAATGAATGATAAAAATCATATGATCATCTCAATAGATGCAGAAAAAAATTTTTCACAAAATTCAACATTCATTTATGATAAAAACTCTCAACAAAGTGAGTACAGAGGGAACATACCCTCTATAATAAAGGTGATAATATGACAAGGTGTTATATGACAAGACCGCAGCTAACACCATATTCAATAGTGAAAAGCTAGAAGCTTTTCCTCTAAGTTCAGGAATAAGACAAGGATGCCACTCTCACCATTTTTATTCGAAACACTATTGGAAATTTTATCCAATGCAAGAAGGCAAGAAAAAGAAATAAAGATACCCAAGCTGGAAAGGAAGAAATAAAACTGTCACTATCTGTGGGTGACATTATATATACAGAAAACCCCAAAGAGTTCACAGAAAAATGTTAGAATAAATGAATTCAGTAAAATTTCAGGATACAAAGTTAATATACAAAAGATCTGTTATGCTTCTATACACTAACAACAATCTATCACAAAAGAGGTCAAGGAAACAATCCCATTTACAATTGCATCAAAAAGAATAAAATAAGACATTGATGAAAAAAACCAGAGACGACACAAACAAATGGAAAGATATTTTCTGCTCATGGATTAGAAGAATTAATAATGCTAAAATGTCCATAGTAGGGGTGCCTGGGTGGCTCAGTTGGTTAAGTGTCTGCCTTTGGCTCAGGTCATGATCCCAGGGTCCTGGGATCGAGCCCCACATGGGGCCCCCTGCTCAGTGGGGCATCTGCTTTTCCCTCTCCCTCTGCCCTGCCACCTGTTCATGCTCACTCTCTCTCAAATAAAATCTTTTAAAAAAATAAAATGCCCATACTACTCAAAGCCATCTACAGATTCAGTGCAATCCCTATCAAAATTCAAATTGCATTTTTCAAAGAAATAAATAGGAAAGTCTGTATGGAACCACAAAACACTCTGAATAACCAAAGAAAACCCAAGAACAAAACTGGAGGCATCACACTCCCTGATTTCAAACTATATTACAAAGCTATAGTAATCAAAACAGTATGATATTAGCCTAAAAGCAGACAGATCAATAGAACACAACAGAAAGCCCAGAAATAAACCCACACATACATGGCCAATTGATCTATGACAAAAGAGGCAAAAATATAAATGGGGAAAGAATAGTCTCTTCAGTAAATGGTGTTGGGAAAACTGGACAGCCACATGCGAAAGAACGAAACTGGACCACTATTTTACACCATACAAAAAGTTAATGGATTAGAGAACTGAATCTAAGACCTGAAACCATAAAACTAGAAGAAAACATTGGTGGTAAGCTCCTTCACATTGACCTTGGCAATGATGTTTTGAATCTGACTCCAAAAGAAAAGGCAATAAAGCAAAAATAAACAAGCAGGACTACATCAAACTAAAAAGCCTGTGCACAGCAAAGGAAATCATCAGCAAAATGAAAAGGCAACCTACTGAATGGGAGAAAATATCTGCAATATGTGCATTTGGAATATTGGAATATTACTCAGCCTCCACCCCCCCCAAATGGAATCTTAGCATTGCAATATCATTTATGGGCCTGGAAGACATTATGCTAAGTGAATTAAATCAGAGAAAGACAAATACTATATGATCTCACTTATATGCAGAATCTAAAAGAAAACCTTTTTTTCAAAACAAAATAAACAATAAAACCCAAGCTCATAGATACAAAGAACAGACTGGTGGTTGCCAGAGGAGGGTAGAGAGGGTAAGTGAAATGGTGAAGGGAGTCAAAAGATACAAACTTCCAGTATTAATATAAGTAAGTCATGGGGATGTAATGTACAGCATGGTGACTGCAGTTAATAACACTGTACTGAATATTTGAAAGTTGCTAAGAGAATAAATCTTAAATATCCTCATCACAAGGAAAAAAGTTTTGTAACTATGTATGGTGATGGATGGTAATTAGACTTAGTGTGGCGATCATTTCACAGTGTACACAAATACTGAATCATTATGTTGGACACCTGAAACTAATGTTATATGTCAATTTTACCTCAATAAAATTTTAATTAAAAATAACATGATACATGCATATAAGGGTAGCTATACAGGTATTAAATGTTATATTAAGAATATGAAAAAAGTTCAACATATATTCATATCATAGTTGAAAAAAGATTACAAACCACTTAAATTCTTCTTTTAAAAGTAATAGGAAACCAACTCAAGATAGCTCAGAGAGAAAACAGAGTAAGAGTATTACCGGGACAATGGGATGAAATATGGGTGAGCTGCTGGGCATCATACAGGAAATGGAAAGCCATTAGGATATTTTTTATGTACTTCATCCTACTTGTGCATTTTTATCATTTAATGAGCAAAGTGTAAGTCTGCTATGGCTAGATGACATCTTGTACCAGTGTGGTTTAAGGGGCCCAAAGAGATGAGGCTAGTGAGAGTTAGATAAACATCCCCAGAGGACCTATTACAAGAATGCGGAAGGGAAACTTATTTTTTAATTTGAGGATAAAAGTTGTCTTCCTAGAAAATTAATAGAAACATATAAGCCAAATTTTAATAGCAGTTATTTATTGGTATAAAATTATAAGCAACTTCTTCTTTTGCTTATAAGTATTTTCTAAAATTTATGTTCAAGTGTGTATTAATTTCATTAATTAAATTTTAGAAGCTTACTGTCAGGCCATTATGACGTAATGCTAAACGAGGGAAAATAGAATTTAAAAATCCACATTGTTTATATCCCTTAATTCCATAAAAAAATGTATGAATAGAAAAAGGATGGAAAAATACAATAAAACACTGGCAATGATAGACAAACCTAGATGATAGAATTACATACTATTTTTTTCTCATTCATTATTTTCCAATTATTTCCTAACAGGTATATATGACTTTCAAACTAGAAAAAAATTGAGGAATGTCTATGACCAATGGGCTGAGTTTTTTGTGTAGACTATAATATTGTAGGAACTACTCTGACCAGATAAAAGACAGCGATTTTTGGCCGAAGGAACAGCTGAAGAATACTATGAACTGCCACCAGTAACAACTACTCGCAACTGTGATTTACCTTGAGAGTCACCGACCTACAAAATATTAAATGAGTTCTGCAGGAATTCTAGGATTACATGTTAGGGCTATAAATAACTAAAGAATTAAAAAATAAAATTTGCATGCTATGATTCTATAAATTGTAACTGTATAGAGAAAATAATATTCAGAGTAATCTTATGCAAGTATATGAAACATTACTAGGTTGAAGAGGATTAACTATTTTTTGTCCTATTAGAGAAAAGATAAAATGGGCTTTAGTGGCAGGAAGGTTTTAACTACATCATCAGCCATACAAGCCCAGAAAGATATAAGCTGATGGGGCACCTGGCTGACTCAGTCCGCAGAACATGCCACTCTTGATGTCCGGCTCCTAAATTTGAGTCCTACACGGGGTGTAGCCATCACTTAAGTAAATAAAAAAAACTTAAAAAATTAAAAAAAAAGATAACCTGAAAAATAAATCAAGATTTAGATAAATATCGGGGCGCCTGGGTGGCACAGCGGTTAAGCATCTGCCTTCGGCTCAGGGCGTGATCCCGGCGTTCTGGGATCGAGCTCCACATCAGGCTCCTCCACTATGAGCCTGCTTCTTCCTCTCCCACTCCCCCTGCTTGTGTTCCCTCTCTCGCTGGCTGTCTCTATCTCTGTCGAATAAATAAAAAAATCTTAAAAAATAAAAAAAAGATTTAGATAAACATAAAATTTAACACTCATTGCACTGCTACATGGTAGCTCCCATCTCCCTTGCCATTTGAAAATATAAACAGTGCTAAAGAAAATTCTACAGGTTGAAGGCTTTGTCTCACCAAAACCACAAAGTTAAATTGTAAATATGAAACTGATAGGAAGGGTAAGAACACTAGGGAAGGGTCTTTCCCTATTTTCCTAGAATCTTCAAAGATATTTATCTAGTACAGATCAGTGGCAATGTCTGGCTTAGAAAATTTCTATAGATTTCTTTCTAGCTATCTATGTATTTTGACAAAGCTCTAGACAGAGTAAGGTTTTAAAACACCCATCAATACAAAAGTTTTATAAAATGTACCCTAAAATTCTAGTGGAAATACTTTACTTTCCATAATATTTAACCACTGAGATGTACGTATTTAAAACAACTCTAATGTTTTACAATATATTATTCTACTCTTAATAAATTTATACTACGGTACTTGAAAATCTATCAAAGTAAGGCTTTTTTTTTATTTTTAACCATTATTTTTACATTAACCACTTTTATTTCACTTCTAAAGGTCTTAATCACATGGAATCAAAAAAATCCCTCTAAACATTTTCCTTCAAGGAAAAATGGAAGGAAATACAGTGAAATGGTGTCTGACAGCCATGGTAATTCTAACAGGGGGAAATGTGCAAAACTGTAACAAACTCTATATAAACAGTTAAAACATAGATTTTTACCAGTAAAGACATAAAATTAAATGCTAATGTGTCAGCATTTTCAGGAAAAGATATAGCAATAACTATAAAAGCATTATGCTGGTACAAATAAATTACAGAAACAACTAATAAACTCAATTTAACATAAATTCCCCATAAAATGTAAACCATACATTAGCTCAACATGATTTATAGAAGGTATACCCAATGAAAATCCAAACTCACTTTTTAGGTAACACCCAGAAAATTTAAAATGCTCTTCCTAATTTAGCACATATTTCTCAAGATAAGATTCACCATGAACATTTCAGATTTTTACATCTTCTTTAGATAACCCAAGTGAAAAATCCAACAATACACAAATAAGGTACTTTCATCAGTACATAAAACAACAGATAGCTAGGTTGGGAAACAGAACACAAGTTCAAGCTAATCAATACAATACTAGTACAGAGGCATCCATTTTAACCGACAAGGAAAAACTTGAGCCACAAAACAGGTTTTCCATTTTGAAGCTCACTAACTTCTAAATAGTATGTGTATTTTGACCTCAAAGTGATCAAAATATATGAGTGAAGCTCATGTTTCGTCACCTAAAAGGTCTAACCCAACAGAAAAATTCTCATTTTATGTTGCTCAGTTTTTAATGAAGTCTTTTATATTATTTAATTTCTTCAGCACATGATAGAATTATACATAGCTTCTTTAAAAATCAAATGTGAAATTTCTATATACATTAACCCCACAGCATAATCTCTACCTCTGAAATGCTAATATTGTGTTTAAAATTAGACAAACTAACATCCAGTAAACAGCATTTTATTTTATGACACTCTGTGTTAATACAATAAATATACAAAACTTCCAAACCACTGGAAACATGCAACATTAGAGGGACAGACGGAGGGCATTTATATAGAACCATGATGCTCATTATGATGGCAGCGCAATATTACTCATTGACAAAATATACAAACATCCCTAGATAAATAATCCTAGTCCCAAATTACAAATCACTGAGCAATGATTTTCCAGTGTTCAAATTTTAGTTTGAAATAAAATAGCCACAATTTAATATTGCAAACTGAAAAAGGACACGAATGCTTACAACAATGAAGACCATTTCATGACTGTGATACTGGGTCAATGTTAGTATAAAATATAAAACATTAACAAATGCCAATCTCTTGCTGGAAAATTGTGACCATTTACTCATTATTGTTAGGAGAATAGAGAATATAAGAATTTAAAATCCCTATACCTTATCAAACTGTTAGTATTGCCATCATTTCAATGCACATTTATGTTTTTAAAAAAACAATTTTTTCTTGTAAGCTTGTATGAACCCAAGGAACTGGATTTTAAAACATTTTCCCCATCCACACACAAAAAGGTACGGTTGGTTTTAATTATTTGCTATTTAACAATGCTACCTTTGCAGATTTCTACAAGACAGAAGACTTCCTATTCTTGAAGGAAAGTATCTCAGTATTTTTTAAGTCTCTATATTCATTTGTAGTTGAAAGAAAAAAAGAAATGAACTTCAGATATAAATTAATGATGAACATAAGTACTATTATATTTTGTGGTTAATGTTTTGAATGTTTGTAAAGTACATACTCAGTAAAGCACACTGATAAAACATCTTCAGTAAGATTATAGAATCTGACGAACTTGAACTAGCTAATTTGAGAAAGTAGGGAGATTATCACTGATCAGAAATATTCATAAAAACAGTTTTAAATTCATATTCTGAGTCCTATTTTAATCAGAACAAAGGAAATATCTTCCAAGTCGATTACTTCAATAAATCCCAAGTAAATCAAATGTAAACACCATCTAGATGGATCCATGTTACCTAGTATCACACAAAGCTTCCCTCATAAAGAGTAAGAACTCATCATCCCACCCCCAACATGAAATTCATTTATCTCCAGATTTGGGGAAAAGAATGAAAGTGATTTAACCATTTATGCCCATTTGATTCTTTTTAGAAAGGATCTGCAGTCTCAAGTAATATAATCCAATAGACTATCCTTACTTAAAGTCAAGTTGAATAAATCACTGATTATTCTGCAATCTTAAGTTAGCTAACGACTTCCAAAACACACTATATAATGACTTTACAAATGTCTCTGAGTCATTTAATCTCTACTAAAAATGATTCAAAGTTTCAAACCAAGTATACTGTAAGAATTGATTCCTATGCTGCACAATAACATTTTTATAATGTGGTTGTAGTCATAATTAATGCATTTAACTGTATTTGTATTTTCTTGTTTGGTGCAGGTTAAATGTTTTTTCTATTGCTGAAAAATTTTAATGTATTCAGTCTGCCTCAAAAATTGAAAGACTGAGGTGCATTAGGGATTCAAGTATATGTGAAACAATAGCGTCTTTTTCTTTTTAATCCCACTACAGATGAGAGGCTAAAAGAAAAATCCCTGAAATACTGTATGTTCTTTTTGGACAAGGAGTTAGTCTAGACTTTAATACCTCTGTTAAAAATTACACACACACTCCCCAAAAAAGAGCTGCCAAACACAATCTCAATTCAGTTAAAATGAGAGGCCACAAGAATATACCAAAGTTTCCATACAGTAATATTCTATTCTGATACGAATACTGAAAATTAAAAAAAACAAACAGTATTATCATTACTACATTCTATTCCATTGATTATCTACCCTTTTTTGGATAATGCACTGCATATTGTGTTCTCAAATTGCATCCCAATGAATTTTTATTTAAAGAAACTACTGCAGAAAACCACTTCTTTGATTCTACCAGCAACTCCCTAATCCTACAACCATAAGCAGTGCAGAAGCCAAAATACTAATTCTTTTAAGAAATGTGGTGCCCATGCAAGATCAGAGAATGATATCAAAATATTAACTACTCTAAAAAAGAAAAAAAGGAACAAAAATAAAAGGCTAAAATTTACATGATCTACTACGAAATGCACACAGGCTCGTCACTGGGGACTAAAACTGCTAAAAAGCAAGCCAATTTTAAAATCCCTAAGTCCCTGATGGCCTATTTCTTTCAATATAAATGGGGAAAACAGAATGAAGTATCGCCTTAATGCTCCAATATGTAATCCTGAAGTCTAAGATTCCTGAAAAAGACTGCAGCTAGTACTAAATGCATTTTTAATCATAAGTACCATATTAATTTCAGTGTGTCACCACTGAAATAAGTTGCTAAACATTCATCCCCCAAAAAATATGGAGAATATTTATTTAGCAAGTGATATTTTTTTCTGCAGGGGGCACCAAAATATTCAATTGCTAGGTAAATAATAAGACAAGTTTTTCTGGTTTTAGCCCATGCACAAGTGAACAGGAAATATACATGCCGTGTGTACTGTTTTGAACATAAAAATATTTATAGAATACAGTAACTGGAGAAAAAGTACAGTCAGAAGGTACCAGTGTATTGTCGGAGGGCTCTCTAAATCTGGTTACCCTTGAAAGCACTCTGAGCCGCGCTAGTTGCTGCATTTGCAGCTGCAGTCTGGACAGTCTTGTTGGACATCACACCTGTTGCAAATTCTTGTTGGGCTTTCTCAAAACTAGCACCTGTCGTGCGGTATAGTCCATGTACCTATGGAGGCACAAAACAGTGGGACAAGGTAAGTGGTAATCTATACATTCGTTTTCAGCAACTCTTCAATTAATCTCAACCCTACCCAGAGATAAAAGGACTAGACTGCAGCCATGAGTCCTAAGGTCAAGGACATCAGCCGCCACACTGGCACACAAGATTGTATTTAAGTATTTTCCTAACACAGACTTTTCCATTTTATCCCCAATGCAGAAGAGGTACTTACACTTATGGAAAACCAAAAATAATTTTTAAAACTTCTTAACCAAGTGCAAAAGGTTAAGTTTCTTGCTGTATCTACTTACTTAAGATATTACAGAGAATGGTTTAAACACAAGAGACATTCAGACTTTAATTTATTAATTTACTACCTAAGACAATTCAAAGAGAATAATACCTTATTTATTTCTATGCTGAACATATACACCACTAACCCTATTACAATCAAATGATATCATTTTATCATTTAATGTACCAAGCACTACTTATGTTCTTAAAGATACTTCTGCTGTCCTCTCTCACTCTGTATACCATCTTACTTTTTGTGCACAGTGAAGTCCTAAAGGATTTACAAAGAAAAACTTTGGTAACTGTCTGTCCATACTGATTTATCACTTTAATATTCAGGATTTATTTGTAAGTTCAAGGCTCAAAAAATACTCTATTAGCGTATGTTTCAAGATGCATAAACTATGAAGTGCAACAATACATAACATCAGCCAATTTAATATAAATTTGAGAAAAGAAAGAGTAAAACAAATTAGAATATTCATTTATTACCTGCCTACAAACTTGGGGGGAGGGAGAAAGAGACAGGGAAATTATAAGTTATAAACTTGTATTATTAATATAATAAAGTTAAATTATTAACTTATATTATTATTGATGAGGCCTAAATAAAGCCTGCCTGGAATGCAATCAAAGCAGGTTGAGAACATGACCCAAGTCAGTCTTTTCCCCAATCCTGGATAAGGACTGATACTTGTGGCGTAAATATGGAATGAGGAAAAGGAGAATGAATCAAAGACTTTCAAGTGAAGCTTAGATACTGCAAAGTTGTTTCAAGAAGACAGAGAATAGACAAGACGGGTTGGTTTAGAAGGGGAAGGAGATGCTAAGTTCTAAACACTCATACATGCCACAGATGGTTATCGGATGCCTACTCTAGACCTGCGACAGCACGCAGGTGAAGATCTGGTTTGGAGCTCAAGAGAGAAATGGGCAGGAAATAGGGACTTGAAAAGCAATGGCACATCAGTGGTAGCTGCAACTCTGACATAAATAAAATGGTCCATGGGGGAAAAAAAGAAAAAGAGTCAAGTACCAAAGTCTGTTAAGATGCCAATATCTTATTAAGAGGTACCCACAATAGCAAGGAATAATTAAAACAGGAATGGGAAAAGCCAGAGACTTTTTCACAGGTGCCAAGGGAAGAAAGCCACATTAAGAAATGAAGGGCTGTCCAGAGTGGAAGATAAAAATACCCCGACAGCACTAAGTTCTTCTGACATAGTGATGAAGGCAAATACCATATTACAGTGGAACAAAGTGTAAAAGGGTCAGGGAATAAAAGAGAGTGCTGACAAGTACACTTCAGGTAAACCCTAAAATTCTTTTCTTCTCGTACTATAGCACTATCGTAATTTAATTCTTTTCATACTTTCAGAGAATGATGAGAAAATTACTTTTCCACATGTTGGTTACCTGAATGTTATACTGCATCTCTTTTGTATTCCTTTCTCTCTCCAGGGATAATCTTTATGCATTATCCACAGTTACTGTTACGACACACAAAAACGGTTCCAAACAAAACTGCTGATCCTTGCTTATAAACACAAAGGGATCTGAAATATTAATCTTCATAATAGCACGGTTTGTCAAACGTCATTCCATTACATGACCACTTCCTGTTCTGTAATTTTGATCAACATCCTCAAAAGCATTTCTTCATGTTGGGAATTTTCAGAATCATAAATAATTATTTTTATTTCTTTTTTTGGTAATTTTTTTTAAAAGATCTATTCATGTGAGAGAGAGAGAGTGAGTGGGGGTGGGCAGAGGAAGAGAGAGAATGTCAAGCAGACTCCTCGCTGAACACAGCCCAATACAGGGCTCCATCCCACAACCCTGAGATCATGACCTAAGCCAAAACCAAGAGTCAGACACTCAACCGACTGAGCCACCGAAGTTCCTATTCCCTTTTTGAAACCAAGTTTTCTATGGAACATAAAAGATACAGATGAATTACCACTCCTATGTTCAAGAAAATTATCTCAAAACAGAGTTCATATGATGAGGTCCAAGAAAATGAAATATGTTACAGAAATCTAATAAACCTTTACTTATTAGACCCTGTCACAGTGCAATGCCACTACGGGTTCACTTGTCTGTCTCTCCTCCTTTCCCCCAAGTTTATAGGCGTGTAATAAACAAATGTTTGTTCTAACTTGCTTTGTTATTTCCTTTCCCAAATGTATTTTAAATTGAGTGCCTGATGTTACATATTCAATGGGTTTCACGTTTCATTACTTAAAAAATGTAATGCATAGCCCCAGAGCAGGAAGGCAAAATAAAGGTAGAAGAGCACATATTTCTCAGTAGTCCAAATCTATACAGACTCAGAGAGCCACCTAGAGGGAAAAGATTACATATGTTCAGTGCATAATGCTCACATGCTGTATGAAATCCATTATATCCATGTGAAAACGGTGATTCTTTGTATCCGTGCTCCAGCAATATGACAGGCTAATTCTACGTCTCACCATCTCAAAAAGCTCGTCATTTCCCTGCTGTTTCAGAGTGATATCTACTGATAGCTCACATTCCTTATGAAATTGGGGACAAGGCTTTATGATAAAATATTACAATTTTAAAAAACCAAAGAGCTTAAATACTTGCTAACCTTCCAGTTACGAGAATTGCATTAACCTAAACATTTAGTTCTAGGAGCAATACAGAAAGAACACTAGATTTGGTATCTACTGATTCCACTACTTTCTACCTGGCTGGTCACCACTCAAAACCTCAAGTGTAGGGGTGCCTGGGTGGCTCAGTTGGCTGAGGGTTGAGCATCTGCCTTCAGAGTCCCAGGATCCAGCCCCGCTTCAGGCTCCCTGCTCATTGGAGAGTCTGCTGCTCCCTCTGACCCTCCCCCCTCTCATGCTCTCTCTCAAATAAATAAAATCTTTAAAAAAAACAAAAAAACACCCTCAAGTTTACTTCCCCTGAAACCAGAGTATTTGTTGCCCTGTCTCTCAGAGTCTTCCTAAGGATCAAATGAGAATTATGTAAATATACAACATGTAAATATGTATAAAAATTAAAATTAATATTTAAATATCTGTAGAAGTGTCACAGCCAAGATACAACTCCAAAATGGAATCTTGCTTCCTTAGTTTATCTTCAGAAATATGCCAGTATATACTGTGGTGGTATAGGACACAAAAAAATCTGTATTATATACTATAGAAAGTAAAGAACCATGGTACAGTACTTAAACAAAATGATCCAAACATATATTTCCCTTAAAGCTTACAGAATACGATTTCAAGAAATGATGCTTTTATAAATATGAGATGCCTGGTATGCCAAAATTATTTTAACTCTTTTAAAACCTGGGAAAAAACAAATTAATTTTTGAAATTTTGATTCTTACTTTGAGTTTTAAAAAAACTTGTCAGTCTCATAGTATAATGTTTTCAATTAAACATTTCCTATAAACCATCTGTGAACTGCCCACAGATCAGGGTCAGACACCTCTTCTGTAACCTCCTGAATTAATACTCTAGTTTCACACTATTGAAATCCCACTCATGCTTCGAGGCCTATCTCATATACTGCTGTCCTCTTTCTGCCTGACCTAGCTGTGGCTCTCCCTATTGTGAGTGAGCACCTCCAACACCTGTTTATCTTTTAGGGATGTACAGCATGCTTTTTCTTTTGTAGGGTTTGTAGATATACATGTCTTATATCCCACATGCTTTTGGTTCCTTGAGAGGAAGGGCTAATTTCCACTCATTGTTATATCTGCTATAAGACACAGTAACTTGCTGGGGCACCTGTCTTGGTCAGTCATAGAGCACGCAAACTCTTGATCTTAGGGTCATGAGTTCAAGCTCCACGTTGGATATAGAGCTTACTTTAAAAAAACAAACAAACAAACAAACAAAAAACATGACATAATGACTTGCAGCAGAAGCTACTACATAATTAATTACTTGTTTATCTATTAGGGATTGAACAAATGGCCCAAAATTACCCTATTTATAAAGTTACCAAAGAAGTACAATACTGCTTTAGCAGACTGTACCTGTGTTACAAAATAAATTGCTTAGTTTGCAATTACGTCACAGGCTGTTTTAAAAGTGAACATACTAGGGAACTTTGACACCCCACTTACATCAAAAGATAGATCGTTCAGGCAGAAAATGACTCAATCAAGGAAGGAGTGGCTTTGAAGGACACATAAGGCTAGATGGACTTAATAGATACACACAGAACACCGCATCAAAAACAGCAAAACACACATTCTCTTCAAGTACACATGGAACATTCTCCAGGACTACAAATTAAGCCATAAAATAAATGTCAATAAATTTAAGAAGACTGGAATCATATCGAGTACCTTTTCTGACCACCATGGTATTAAACTAGAAATCAATTACTAAATCGTGGAAGGAGCTGAAATGCCATTCAACAGATGACTGGATTAAGAAGATGTGGTCCATATATACAATGGAATATTACTCAGCCATCAAAAAGAATGATTTCTCAACATTTGCTGCAACATGGACGGGACTGGAGGAGATAATGCTAAGCGAAATAAGTCAAGGAGAGAAAGACAATTATCATATGGTTTCACTCATTTATGGAACATAAGAAGTAGGAAGATCAGCAGGAGAAGAAAGGGAAGAAGAAAGGGGGGTAATCAGAAGGGGGAATGAACCATGAGAGACTATGGCCCCTAGGAAACAAACTGAGGGCTTCAGAGGGGAGGGGGTGGGGGATTGGGACAGGCTGGTGATGGGTATTAAGAAGGGCACATATTGCATGGGGCACTGGGTGTTATACACAAGTAATGAATCATGGAACTTTACCTCAAAAACTAGGGATGTACTGTATGGTGACTAACATAATAAAAAATAATTATTTAAAAAAAGATACACAGAAAAGGAAATACAAAAGGTAAATATAAAAAAGAAAAAAATCAATTACAAGAAAAAAACTGGACAAAAACATAAATACATGGAGGTTAAACAGCATGTTACCAAACAACCAATGGGTCAACAAAGAAATCAAAAAGGAAATTAAAAAAAATACATTCAGACAAATGAAGATGGAAACCCAGCAGTTCAAAATCTTTGAGACAAGGCAAAAGAAGACCTCAGAAAAAAGTTTAAAGCAATACAAGCCTGCCTCAAGGAAACCAGAAAAATCTCAAACCATCTAACCTTAAACCTAAAGGCACTGAAAACCAACCAACCAAACAATGCCCAAAATTAGAAGCAGCAAGGAAATAATAAAGATCAGACCGGAAACAGACAAAATAGAGACAAAACCAGAAAAGAAAAAAAAAAAAATCAATGAAACTAAGAACTGATTCTTTGAAAAGGAAAACAAAATTGATAGATAAATATCAGACATATCAAGCAAAAAAGAGAGGGGACTCAAAATCAGAAATGAAAGAGGACAGATCACATCCAACATTACAGAAATACAAAGGATTGTAAGAGACTACTATGAAAAATTACATGCCAACAAACTGGACAACTTAGACGAGATGGATAAATTCCTAAAAACATACAAATCTTCCAAGACTAAATCAGGAAGAAATAGAAAATCTGAATAGACTGATTACTAGTAATGACAATCAATCAATAATAAAAAGATCTCCCAACAAACCAAAGTTGAGCACCAGGTGGCTTCACAGATGAGTTCTACCAAACATTTAAAGAAGAGCTAATAGCTATTCTTCTCAAACTCGTGCACAAAATCAAGAAGGAATGCTTCCAAATTCATTCTATGAGGCCAGAATTACTCATTTGGTATCCAAAAACCAAAGACACTACAAAAAAAGAAAAAAGAAAGAAAAGAAAAGAAGAGAAGAGAAGAGAAAAAAGAAAGAAAAGAAAAGAAAACAAAGAAAACAAAGAAAGAAAGAAAAAATAAATTACAGGCCCATATTCCTAATGAAATACATGCAAAAATCCTCAAAAAAATTAGCAAACCAAATTCAACAATACATTAAAAGGATCACTCACCATGATCAAGTGAGATTTATTCCCAAGATGAAAGATGGTTCAATATCTTCAAATCAATCAACATGACACACCAGATTAACAAAGTGAATGATAAAAATCATATGGTCACCTCAATAGATGCAGAGAAATCACTTCACAAAATTCAACATCATTCATGATAAAAACTCACAACAAAGTGGGTAAAGAGAGAGCTTACTTCAACATAATAAAGGCCAAATATGACAAACCTGCAGTTAACATCATACTCAGTGGTGTGAAAGTGAAAGCTTTTCCTCTAAGATGAGAAACAGGACAAGAATGTCCATCCCTGCCTTTTTTATTCAACACAGTACTGGAAGTCCCAGCCGCAAAAATCAGGCAGAAAAAGAAAAAAAGACATCCACTGTTACTATTCGCAAATAACATGGTAATATATATATAAAATCCTAAAGACTCCACCAAAAACCTGTTAGATTAAATGAATTCAGTGAAGTTGCAAGACAGAAAATTAATATACAGAAATCTATACACTAATAATAAACTAGCAGAAAGAGAATTAAGAAAGTAATCCCATTCACTATTACATCAAAAAAGAAAAAAAAATACCTAGGAATAAACTTAACCAAAGAGGTAAAAGACCCATATAATGAAAATTATAAGACACTGATGAAATGAATTGATGTTGATACAAATGGAAAGATATATCATGTTCATGGACTCAATATTGCTAAAATGTCAGTAGGCGCCTGGGTGGCTGAGCCGTTAAGCGTCTGCCTTTGGCTCAGGTCCTGAACCCAGGGTCCTGGGATCGAGCCCCGCATTGGGCTCTCTGCTCAGCGGGAAGCCTGCTTCTCCCTCTCACACGCCCCTTGCTTGTGTTCCCTCTCTCACTGTCTCTCTCTGTTAAATAAATAAATAAAATCTTAAAAAAAAATACTGCTAGGAAGATCGGTAGAAGGAAGGGAAGAATGAAGGGGGGGTAAACAGAAGGGGGAATGAACCATGAGAGACTATGGACTCTGGGAAACAAACTAAGGGCTTCAGAGGGGAGGGGGGTGGAGGATTGGGACAGGCTGGTGGTGGGTATTAAGAAGGGCACGTATTGCATGGAGCACTGGGTGTTATACGCAAATAATGAATCATGGAACACTACATCAAAAACTAAGGATGTACTATATGGTGACTAACATAACATAATAAAAAATTATTATAAAAAAATACTGCTAAAATGTCAAAACTATCCAAAGCAATTTAGAAATTCAATGCAATCCCTATCAGAATACCAACAGTATTTTTCTCAGAATTAGAATAATCCTAACATTTACACAGAACCACATAAGACCCCAAATAGCCACAGCAATCTTGAGAAAGAAGAGCAAAGCTAGAAGTATCACAATTCCAGATTCGAGCTCTACTACAAAGCTATGGTAACCAAAACAGTACTGTACTGGTGCAAAGAGAGACACATAGCATAACGGAACATCATACAGAGCCCAGAAATAAACCCATTCTTAACATGGTTACTTAATCTGTGACAAAGGAGGCAAGAATATATAGTGGGGAAAAGAGAGCCTCTTCAATAAATGGCATTGGGAAAACTGGACAGCTACATGCAAAAAAATGAAACTGGACCACTTTCTTTCACCATATATAAAAATAAATTCAAAATGGATTAAACATATAATGTAAGACCTGAAGCCATAAAACTCCTAAAGGAAAACACAGGTAGTAAACTCCAGGACATTAATCTTAGCAATATTTTTTTGGATATGTCTCCTTAGGCAAGTGCAACAAAAACAAAAATAAACAAATGGGACTACATCAAACTAAAAAGCTTTCTACCAGTGAAGGAACCCATCAACAAAATGAAAAGGCAATATCTACTGAATGGGAGAAGATATGTGCAAATAATAAGAGACTAATATCCAAAATATATAAAGAATTAATACAACTCAAAAAACCAAACAATCCAATTAAAAAACGGGCAGAGGAACCTGAATAGACATTTTCCCAAAGACAACATACAAACAGCCAACAGCTATGTGCAAAAATGCTCATTAACACCAACCATCAAATGCAAATCAAAACCACAATGAGATACCACCTCACACCAGCCATAATTGCTATCCTCCAAAAGACAAGACATAACAAGGGTTGGCCAAAATATGGGGAAAAGGGAGCCTTCCTGCACTGTTGGTGGGCATGTAAATTGGTATAGCAACTATGGAAAATAGCATGTAGATTCTTCAAAACACTGAAAATAGAAGTACCATCTGATATAGTCATTCCACTTCTGGTTCTTTACCCAAGGAAAACACAAACATTAATTGGAAAAGATTAATGTATGCCTACGGTTGTTACAGTATTATTTACAATAGCCAAGATATAAAAGAAATCTAAGTATCTGCTAATAAATGAACGGATAAAGAAGATGTGGTGTATGTATATATATTGCAATATTACTCAGCCAAAAGAAAAATGAGATCTCATCACTTTCAACAACATGGGTGGATCCATGTATTATGCTAAGTAACGTAAGTCAGAGAAAGACAAATACCATACGATTTCACTTACATGCAGAATCTAAAAAACAAAACAAATGAGCAAACAGAAAAACCAAAAAGAGACACATAAATACAGAGTACAAAATGATGGTTGCTGAGGGCTGGGGGGGGGGAATGTTGGGAGGGGTGTTACAGAAGTGAAGGGATGGGAAAAATAGGTGAAGGGGTTTGAGAGGTACAAACTTCCAGTTACAAAATAAATAAATCATAGGGATGTAAAGTACAGCATATGGAATATAGTCAATAATATTGTGTAAACTCTTATGGTGACAGATGGTAACTACTTATGGAAAGTATTTCATCATGTTTATTTCCTTTTTTTTTTTTTTTTTAAGAGAGAGAACATGCACATGCATGTGAGCAGGGGGAGGGGCAGAGGGAGAGAATCTTAAGCAGGCATCACACCCAGCTCAGAGTCCAACACGGGGCTCAATCTCATAACCCTGAGATCATGACCTAAGCTGAAATCAAGAGTCTGACACTTATCCACCTGAGCCACCCAGGAGTCCCCATAATGTTTATAAACGTCGAATCACTATGTTGTACATCTGAAACTAATATAATATTGTATGTCAACTGTAATTCAGTTAATAGAAAAATAAAAAGTATTTTAGGGGGCGCCTGGGTGGTGCAGTCGTTAAGCGTCTGCCTCTGGCTCAGGGCATGATCCTGGCATTCCGGGATTGAGCCCCACATCAGGCTCCTCCACTAGGAGCCTGCTTCTTCCTCTCCCACTCCCCCTGCTTGTGTTCCCTCTCTCGCTGGCTGTCTCTCTCTGTGTCTAATAAATAAATAAATAAATCTTTAAAAAAAAGAAAAGAAAAGAAAAAAGTATTTTAGAACAGGAAAATTTTTAATGTCCTCAACATATTGTTTAAAAATATTATTATGCTTACTTATTAACTCCTTATTTATATTTGTTTTATTTCATTGATTGTAAATCTCGATACTGAATGCCCTTCATGATTTAAGTTTATATTAATATATACATATGATTTTATACAGGTGATATAAAATATGAATACCTATCTCTGGAGTAAGTTTAGAAGAGAGCATAACCTATTTGTGAAAACCCTGAATTTTTATGTAATCATGTGTACCATATTGAAGTGATTTCAGTTTTGGGAAAAAAAATTAAGAAATTAAAAGTGATATTATACTTCACACCTACTAGGATGGCTCTTATCAGAAAAAACGGAAAATTACAAACATTGGCAAGGATGTGGAGAAATTGAAAACCTATACAACGCTAGCAGGAATGTAAAACAGTACAGCCACTGCAGACAATGGTTTGGTAGTTGTTCAAAAACTGATTGGTGAATTACCATTTGACCACCAAGCAATTCCTCTTAAGTATGTACCCAAAAGAATTCAAAGCAAAGAGATTATTAACACAGGTTCCTGTACACCAATATTCAGAGTAGCATTATTTACAATAGCCAAAAGGTAGAAACAACCCAAATGCCCATCCACAGATTAATAAAAGCAATATACTATATATACATGCTGTGGAATATTATTCAGCTACAAAAAGAATGAAATTCTGATACAGACAACATGGATGAACCCTGAAAACTTTATGGTAAGTGAAATAATCCATACACAACAGTAAATTATCCTACAATTCCACTTATATAAATATCTAGAATAGTCAAATTCATTGGGGCAGAAAGCAGATGAGAGCTTACCAAGGGCTGGGTATGGGGAGAAATGGAGAGCTATTGCTCGATGACTGCACAGCGCTGCTTGGCATGATAAAAAAGTTTTGGAAATAATGGTTATAATTACATAACACTGTGAATGTAATTAATGTCACTGAATTGTACACTTAAAAATGATTAAAATAGCAAATTTTATATATTTCGCCACAATTTGAAAAAATATCAAAAACCATGAATTGTACATTTTATTTTTTTTAAAGGTTTTATTTATTTATGTGACAGAGAGACAGCCAGCGAGAGAGGGAACACAGCAGGGAGTGGGAGAGGAAGAAGCAGGCTCCCAGCGGAGGAGCCCGATGTGGGACTCGATTCCGGAACGCCGGGATCACGCCCTGAGCCGGAGGCAGACGCTTAACGACTGCGCTACCCAGGCGCCCCTGAATTGTACATTTTAAATGGGTAAATTACATAATATATGAATGATCACTCAACATGAGTTGTTAAAAATAAACAAAGATTATTTAGATAAAATATCATGTACAGCATTTTATAAATATTAGCAGAGCCAACAAATTTGAACATGCCTAAGTAAAGATGATTTTCAATAATTAAGACATATCAATCTTGATTAGGGATTTATTAAGTACTTATAGAAAAGAATAACAAAATAAAAATAGGGAACAATCAGAAAAAAGTGAACATACTAAGGATACCACTTGAGGAGAGGATATAAACAACTTTCTCAGAGTGCCAATTTTTCTAGGGATTCGAAAGTATTACTGTATCTACCCTGTGTCCCCTGGATGAAGATAACAAGCATGTGGACCTGTGTTTTAATAGGCAATGTAAATCATCTGAAATTGATTCATAACAGGAAAAATTATAGTGCTGGATGATTCAGAGAAAGAGACGGAGACAAAAGAAGTATACCTATTTGTGACTATAAAAAAAAGTATATTAAAATTATTAGCATTCTGTCCTAGATCCAAATAAAGCAAAAAAAAGAAAAAAGAAAAAAGAAAAGAAAAGAAAGAAAAGAAAAGAAAAGAAAAGAAAAGAAAAGAAAAGAAAAGAAAAGAAAGGAAGGAAGGAAGGAAGGAAGGAAGGAAGGAAGGAAGAAAAAGAAAGAAATGAACAGTAGCAGTGCTTTCAAAAAAAGTGAAAGCATCACTTTTAATCTAAGACTATTACTTAAATGTAAGGATATGTTTACAAAGCACTTACTATAAAACACCAATTTAATCAATGAACTTGTCTTTATTCTGGCTCATATACCCAAATTCTATAGTCTCACAGAAAAGTATTTTCAGAATGGATATACTGGCATTTAAAAAATTTTAAAGCATTTAGGGAAGCTTTTTTTTAAAAGTGAAGTACGTTTTTGTTTGTTTGTTTTTTTTAAGATTTTATTTTTATTTATTTATTCGACAGAGATAGAGACAGCCAGCGAGAGAGGGAACACAAGCGGGGGGAGTGGGAGAGGAAGAAGCAGGCTCATAGCAGAAGAGCCTGACGTAGGGCTCGATCCCATAACGCCGGGACCACGCCCTGAGCTGAAGGCAGACGCTTAACCGCTGTGCCACCCAGGCGCCCCCGTTTTTGTTCTTTTAAAAGATTTTATTTATTTGAGAGAGAGAGAGAGTGAGAAAGAGAGGACGAGGCAGAGGGAGAAGCAGGCTCCGTGCTGAGCAGGAACCCTGGGATTACAATCCAAGCTGAAGGCAGATTCTTAACCAACTGAGCCACCCAGGTACCCCTGAAATAAGTTTTTTCTAAAATTCTTTTGAAATGCTTAAAAAAAAATCACTGTTAGTAATTACTTTATTAGTGTGAACACAAATGTCTATGAACAGTTTCTTAAATTTCATGGGAAAAATCATTCAAAACTAAGTCCCAAAAGGAATACAAATTATGTATCATCTATTTATCTCTTCCATACTAAGTTATTCTGGTGCTTATACCAATTAATAGAAGGAAATTTTTGGATTCCCCGGGTACGATCCACTGAAAATACCCCCCCTTAGTCCAAAACTATTATTTAATTCTATTTGTTTACTATAGAAAGAAGACCTTTAAAAAAAAATACCTTTTAGAAACAATCTAAGTGAAAGTTTAAGAAATCTGTGAAAGGTAAGAGGTGAACTGTTTGCTTATCTGTGAAGAGACAGATATTCTTGCATTTCAATTTTTTCAAATTTTAATTATAAAATGACACTAGGAGGAAACAAAGATATCATAGCACTCACACTGGGCACTTCATACAGCCATGATTACTTACTCCAATTATGCAAGGCCAAATCAGAATGCCAAAAGAATTCTCAAAATTGTATTCATTATCACTAAAATAAATATATACCGCCAAGCATGTTTAGCTGGGGCTGGAGACACAGAATAGTCCAACAAAACACAATTCTAGAGTCAAATAGTGCACACTGGGAACTTTTGGAGGGCATTAACTGTTTATGAAGAGCCTGACCCCTAGTGGTTAGCAACTATGGCTACATACACAGAGAGGAAACAGCCAGTATGTTTTCAGCTGTTCGGTGCTTTTACTGGATCTCAATTTCTACCAAAAGTAAGAGAAATCGGGGCACCTGGGTGGCTCAGTCAGATAAGTGTCTGCCTTCGGCTCAGGTCATGATCCCAGGGTCCTGGGTTGGAGCCCTGCTTCAGACTCCCTGCTCAGCAGGGAACCTGCTTCTCTCTCCCTCTGCTGCTCCCCTTGCTTGTGCTCCCTCTTTCTCTCTCAAATAAATAAATAAAATCCTTAAAAAAAAAAGTAAGAGAAATCCTTGCCACTACAGTATGAAACCTGAGCTCAATTATATTTTAGCTCACATCCCATTTATTGTACTTCATAAAATCATACAGAAAACCATCTCATCTAAATTCCTATTTCATTTGACTATTAGATTCAGAGAAGTTCAGGGACTTGTATTGCATTGACTGACAGTGAACACATATAAAAGGATTTCACTGGTAACTTCTTCAACTATGAAGTTAAAAAAAAAGGTCAACCAAAATAGAGTATGCGGCACAATTCCCATATTAATACACTTATTTGGGAAGCAGTGTTACTTCGGTGCTCCAGCATTATTTTAAACTCCCTTGATTCAAAGTGGAAAACGACTTGATGGGGGCGCCTGGGTGGCACAGCGGTTAAGCGTCTGCCTTCAGCTCAGGGCGTGATCCCGGCGTTGCGGGATCGAGCCACATCAGGCTCCTCCACTATGAGCCTGCTTCTTCCTCTCCCACTCCCCCTGCTTCTGTTCCCTCTCTCGCTGGCTGTCTCTATCTCTGTTGAATAAATAAATAAAATCTTTAAAAAAAAAAAAAGAAAACGACTTGATGCGTGTATATATAATTTATGTATGTATGTACATAGTCTCCACGCCCAACGTGGAGCTGGAACTCATGACTCTGAGAGTAAGAGTTGCATGCCCAGCAAATGAACCAGCCCGGTACCCTGATGCCCATATATCTTTTCTTCTTCCTGTACTCTCTTCCTGATGACCCACCATCTAAAAACCTTCGTGTAATCCTTGAGTCTCCCCCCTCAACCTCCAATTCCACGCTCAGGTCCAATCAGTCACTACCTCCCCATTTTCCCTTGACTACAGTAAGTTCACACTGCCGTTTCATTAGTTCTGACCACCACCATTACGAGCTTCCTACCTTGTCTCCCAGGGTTCATTTCTCCAAGTACCATATCCCTGCCCTACGAATGCCAAATCTATTTGAAAACAGTCTTTGTAAAGCTCAAATTGATCAATTCCATTACTTTCCTCTTTAAACCTCTTCTATGGCTCACCACCACTCAGTAGAGATGGTCTAAACTTAATAGGTTTCCCAGTTTACAAGACCTTGCAGAACGTAACTTATGTGTACAGCCTCCTCTTTCCCTGTCCTCCACAAGCAACACCCCACATTTCCCCCCATCCAACTTATGCACCAAGTTTATTTCCCAACCATTCTGAGCTCTTTTTAAATCCCTGAATATGCCACGTTATTTCCTGCACTAAATACGAAAACAGTATTCCTGCTACCCCATTCCTACTTATCCTCTCTCATCTCCCTGTTCCTTTACTTAGATAACTCCTGTTCATCGTGGCATCTCAGCTAAGGTAATACTTTAAAAAAAACCTCACTAGTACACAGATCTCCAAAACTCAGGTGTCTCTCCTCTCTGATCCCTATACTTGTCCCTATAAATAGCCACTTATCAATGAATTGTGGTACCTAGCCACTTGTTTCTCCTTCATGCCAAAATGCAAGCTCCTTGAGCTTATACATAGTGTAGTACTTTGACACATAACACATGCTCATATATGTTTAACAAATGAATGGGAACTGCAACATACCACAAAACCCTCCACGGTACTCTAAACTTATTACATTTCTCGTTTTATAAAGCACCCCCAATGATACACATGGAATAATTAAAGAAATGTCCAAAGAGATGTTGTCATGGTCATGTTTCTTTGGCTAGGCTATAGTCTTAGGTTATCAATCAAACACTAATCTAGGTGTTCCTATGAAGGTATTTTGTCCATGTGATTATTAATCAGTTGCCTTTAAGAAAACAAGAGTGTTCTATCTGGGTAGGCCTGATCCAATCAGTTGAAAGGCTTTAAGAACAGAACTGAGGTTTCTCTGAGGAAGAAGAAATCCCACCTGTGACCGGAACTTCAGCTTTCGCTTGAGATTTACCAACCCCCACCCCCACCGACTGCCTGCCCTATGGATTTTAGACTAACCTAGCAAACCCCCAAAACCACATAAGCCAATTCCTTTCAATAAATCTCTTCATTGTTTCTCTGAAAAAACACTGACTGATACAGACATCTACTATAAAAGTAGACACTAAACCAGACCCTACATATTAAGTGATAAAGGGGTCAAGAAGACCAGAAAAAAATAGTTAACTTTAATTGAGAAAGCCCTGTGCTGTGCAACTTATGTTCCCTGTTTCACTTAATCCTCACCCTAACACTATGGAAGTAGTTATTATTCCCATTCCTTCCTTCATTCAACAAATACTTTGAGTTTCTATCCCATGCCAATCACTGTCAGTCACTGTTCCAGATGTAAGAAATATAACCTCAAAGAAAACAGACTAGGTCTCTGCTCTCATGGAGCTTACAGAACAGGTGATGACACTGAACTTGAGTGGTTACAGAAGGCTGCCTCAACTCAGAGCTCTAAGTCAAGGCACCAGAATTTCAGTCTTGAGTGTATGGTTCCATAGCTCTTGCTCTTCTAATTCCAATGCTAAAGGACATGTTCACCCAGAGGAACTTTAACAAGCTGGGCACCCAGAATGAAAGGTATATAAAGTGGCTTGTGCCCAGATGCTGCAGTGAGTAATACCTACACTAAGTTCCCCAAGAAAACAGAGGATGACCTAATCCTGAAGACATGGGTAATGAGAAAGATTCTGTGAAAGAGGAATGAAGATTTGAGCTAGATCTTAAAAGAACACTTGTAGGTCTTCAACTGGCATAGAAGATGAAGCAACCGAGGAGTCAAAAGGCCTAGCGTGAACAAAAACTGGGACAAAGGAACATATGTGATACATATAAAGAAACTGACAAAGTTTGACTAGAGGAGAAAGTATGGATCCAGGAGCAGTAAAAGGTCACTACTAGCCATACTTCCCACAACCACCAAAATTCCATTCTCAACCCAGTCCACTTCAAAAAATCTTCAGATTGCTGGGCTTGGGTTTTTTTTAGATTAACATAGTAACTACACATAAAATGGACTGAAGGAAGTTGACAGTGTGAGTGACTTGCAAAAAAAATTCTGGGCTGAGGCTGGGAATGGAAAGAAAGAAAAAGATGAAAAGGATTCTAAGAAAGTATGTAGGAAAGTGACTTAAAAAGTAACGAAAACACTGATAAAAGCAGTCAAAGTGCTGAAATAAATTTAAATGGAATCATGAGAAAATACTTAGCATCACCAAATTTATAGTAGGTACTTAATAAATATTCCTTTTTAAAGAACAGCTTCCCTGAGATAAAATTTGCATAATAAACAATTTACCCTTTTAAAGTGTAGAATTCAATGGGGCTTAGTATTTTAGTGTTGTGAATATATCATCTATAAATCTAATTTTAGAACTTTTAATTACACCACAAAAAGAAATTTCATAACCATCAGCAATCCTTCTCTGCCCTACCCCCAGCCAAAGGCACCAACAATCTACTTTCTATCTCTAGAGATTCACCTGTTTCGGACACTTCATATAAATGAAATCATATATTATGTGGTCTTAATAAATATTTTTTGACTATGGATCAGAACTTCTGGAAGAAGAGCTAGTTCTGAGAAGGAACTAATGAGTCGCTGACGCATTACTGTGAGATGATGATATCAATCAACTGGAGACCTAAACACTCACCTGATCAAGCAAGTAAATTTTTATGCAAAGCATTATGTCTTCCAACTCCAAGACTCTAGGTCACCCACGATAGAGAAGAGAAGGAACTCAAAAAATGGGAGAGACTGAAATCTCCAAGGAAAAAGATTATATAGCACAAAGAGCAGAGAGCTGATTTCATTTAAGAAGACCTGTACTTAGGAGCTGGACAAAGAAATGAAGGAAGAACAGCCTCAAAGACAGGAGAATCAGAAAACAATTACAAACACTGAGGAAGAGGAGCCGTTTGTAGTGTAGAAGATTGCAGAATTCAAGGGAAAAGGTAACTGCAAAAAGGCTACAGAATTTAGTAACTTTGGCAAGCTGAGTTTCGATAGTACTTGTGTGTAGTTCAGAAAAGAAAAGCTTTTGAGAGAGAAAATGAGTAGCAAAATACGGGCAGAAAGAACACAGCCCGGTCTTCAGAGTTTTGAGACTGATAAAAGGCAAATGCACAAGTAGTTCTTAGATAGAAGGTACAGTTATCTCCAAGTATTCCTTGTACATATTCTCAAGTTACCAGACAGTAAAAAATAAAGAAAAAACTGTCCTAAGGAATTATCTTCTTTAAAGTGAAACCCACCAAAAAGTCTTTATATCATCTTAAAACACAGGGGTTATTCCCAGGGTTTCTATATCATATAAAATCTACATATTTGAACACATGCAGAATATCAAAAATACTTATCTGAGACACAGTAAAACTTTATATAAACAAAACCATTGATTTCTCTCTCACCCTATGTAATGATTTTTTTAAGGCTACGAAAACAGCCATGGGAATTTTATGCAGAGAAGTATAGCTAAGATAATTGGGCAGTCACTAAAAACAAATTCATGTTATAACACAGACCAAAGCTGTCACCAGCTTACTTTATATTCATAATTTCATGTCTTTCAATTTTAAAAACAAACAAAATGCACATTCCATACAAATTTACTTCTCTGTATTAATCAGGCTAATATGCTTTATATTCAAAAAAAGAAATTAGAAAATTTTTTTTAATTCCAAAATTTTTAAATGAGGTTGACTCTTCATCTAAGAAACCTTGAGCTAACAGGATTTTAAAATATTTCCTTTTTACAGGAAGTTAAAAATGTGATGAAATTTTCTTTATGCTTAACTTATAACTGTAAAAGGTAATCCTCAAAGAGAACAGGTGCTCAAGAAGAACAACAAAACTGCTTGAGGTTATACTGAATTAAGAGCAAAATGGGAAGATGGGAACTGAACGTAAGATTAAGTATAAAAATTTACAGATGTAAAATTCGCTTACCTTTTTAAACATAACTAGTGAGATGACTGCTGATGCTGTGAAAAGTGCTGCTATGATTATCATCATAATTCCAACAGGAATACTTTGGTTGAGACCAGTAAGGGATGAAATCCAACCACTAAGAAGTAATTTAAAAAAAAAAAAAGTGTTAGACAAGTGAATACCTGCTTTTAAAAAAATAACATAGTAACCAATACATAGTCAGCATTTATAAGCCAGGCAATATTCAAGTTCTTTATATTAACTCACTTAATTTTCACAATTCCATAAGACTGATGCTGTTTTGTTTTTTTTTTAAGATTTTATTTATTTATTTGACAGAGACAGCCAGCAAGAGAGGGAACACAAGCAGGGGGACTGGGAGAGGAAGAAGCAGGCTCCCAGCGGAGGAGCCTCATGTGGGGCTCGAATCCAGAACGCTGGGATCACGCCCTGAGCCGAAGGCAGATGCTTAACGACTGCGCCACCCAGGTGCCCCCTGATGCTGTTTTAAATCCCTATTTTGCAGATGAGCACCTGAGTCAGAGATATTCATTAACTTGCTCGAAGTCACACAGCTAATAAATGGCATAGTCTGAATTCAAATCCAACACTAAGTACCAAAGCCTTAAGTGTGTACCACCAGATTTTACTTTTTTTTTAAGCATATGAGCTCATTATTACTTTCAGTTCTTTTTAAATTCTGCTTAATTACGGAAGAAAATATTTGCAAACTGTATATACAAACAACAATTAGCATCCAGAATATATGAAGAACTTTCAAAGCTCAAGGGTTAGAAAAAAAAATTCCATTAGAAAATGGGCAAAAGACATGAAAAGGTGTTTCACCAAGAGGATATAAAGAGGCAATCAGATGAAAAGATGTTCAATATCATGAGTCACTGGAGAAACACAAGCTTAAAACCTCAGTGAGACATCACTATACATCTATCAGAATAGATAAAATTTTAAAAAGTGACAACACCAGTGCTGGTCAGGACATGGAGGCTGAGTCACTCAAACACTGTTGGTGGGAATGTAACACGGCAGAGCCATTCTGAAAAAGTCTGTTAAAATGACTAAACACACAACTTTCATAAGAACCAACAATTATACTCTTGGATATTTATCACAGAAGTAAAAATGGATGTTCACACAAAATTTGTTCACAAACATTTACAGAGTTAAGGTTTATTTATAACAGCCTAAAACTAGAAACAGTCCAGAGTCCTTCAACTGGTGAATGATTAAACAAACTGTGGTACAGCTACAGTTTTACTCAGGAATAAAAACGAACGAACTACTGATACACACAGAGACCTGGATGAATCTCCGGAGAACTATGCCAAGCACAAAAAGACAAAACCTACATACCCTGTGATTCCATTTATATAACATTCTTGAAATGACAAAATAATAGCAATGATGAACAGATTTGTGGCTGCTGGGGTTAAGAAGGAAATGAGGACAGGAAGTAAGTGAATGTGCTATGAAAGGGCAACATGAGAGTTCCTCTGGTGATGGAATGTTCATCTTTACTCTATCGATGTCAAGATCCTGGTTTTGATATTACGCCATGATTTTGCAAGATGCTACCAATGGGAAAAACTGGGTAATCAGTATTATTTCTTACAACTATGTGAATCTGCAATTATCTCAAAATAAATACAAATTTTTAATTTTTTAAAAGTCTGCTGAATCACATGAGGTCTAGGTATCTTCGAACACGTCATCCTATACACTCCCTCACTAGCAGGCTCCCGTGCTATGCAGCCACTAGACAACGTTATGCTCGATTTTAACATTTTTTTCTAAATTTGTGCTAAAGAGCAAAAGAAATTACTTCAATTTCGTAAGAACAAAAAAACTTGTGCTAGTTAACATAAGCAGTATATTTTTTAATTAAACATTTAAAACATTTCCTTTCGCTCACATGCCAAAGACTAAATACACTAAAATGATAATGTATGTTTTTTTCTTTCAGAACTGTTTTAAAGTATCCAAATAAATTCTCTGCATGTATGCATGACCATTAGAGGATCCACAAAGCTACCTATAGTTGTCTGATTGTCAGTCTCCACTCTGATTCAGAACTAGCACACTAAATTTAGCCCTCAGTATACCCTAGTTATATGCTTAGTTATTGTAAACACTACAGCAAAGTTGCCTTGTACATGCTTTTGCTTATAAGAATTCAACTGTATGCAACTCAATTATAATAGAAGAGAAGGAGGGATAATTTTAGAGATGTGTACTCTTCCGCCCACCATTTCATTTAAGGAATGTTTGCTCCAAAGTGTATGAAGAGAGATACTAATCTGCCATTATCTCCTAGCCTGAGTCTAAATAATTTAATTTCAGTTTCTGAGGGTCTCCCACAGAGTAAGCATTGCAGTGATCCCATTTTTCAAGGATAAGTGTCCATGTGCATATGTGTGTATTTGTGTGTGTATGGAAATATGGGTCTCTATACCTAAAATAGTGCTTTACACATAATAGATACCCTTTTCCTTAAAGTCCCAGAAGTTCTTTTCTCTCCCTTCCACAATCCCTGGCCAAGCTATTTGACCACTTCTCAGTATCCTTTTTACTCTTCCTCTTAAGGCCCGTTATATACACATTTTGTTTAAACTAAATACAATATGCTGTTTTTAAAAATGGCGACGTAATTTTCAGTAGAATAGTTTGCCTGAAGGTTATGCTTTGACATTTCTTAAATTGCATTTTTTACTATTTCTATGTTTGTTTACTTTTGCTAATCTGGCTTTTCTATGTTAACTATTTTTAGGAAGCCAAAATTATGGAGATACTAGATAAACAGATTAAAACTAGAGTAATTAAAGTAAATGACTTACCAGTTGCCCCAATTATGAAATCCTGCAGCTTGGAGTACATGAACGGCAAACTGACAAATATAGACGAAGAAGAATACAAAGAATCTGAATGAACTGTCACTCCTTTAAAAAAAAAGGGGGGGGGGGAGAAGAGGATAGTGTCATTTTTCTCAATACCTTTATATTCACCTGAAGAAAGACATTCAAACACTGAGAAATAAAAATATTTTTAAAAATACCACTGGCAACTAGTTAAGGCTATCAAGATAATGTATGTGAACCCTTTTCCCAGATACTCAATGACATTTTAACTCCAACCTCATTTTTTGTCCTTTTCACTTTTCAACTGTATCACAAACATCTTGGCAAAAAGTTCTTGTTTTCTTTTAAATTACTGAACAGTTTCATTGAGTTTAATTAACATACAATAAACTGCAACTATTTTAAATACACAATCTGATAAGGTTTGACATGTATATACCCATACACATCTATTTCAATCAAAATAGCATTTCCCAAAAGTCTCCTTGTGCACCTCGATAATCCTTCTCTCTTCATCCCATCCACTGCTTTCTGCCACTACAGTTTTCATATTTTAGAATTTTAAATAAATGAGATCATACAGTATATACTTTCTCGTCTGCTTTCTTTCACTCAGCACAATTATTCTGAGATTCACTCGTTTGGCTGCATGTATCAAGAGTTCATTCCTTTTCACTGAGTAGTAGTCCACCGTACAGATACACTACAGTCTGTCAATTCATTCACCTACTGATAGTAAAAAAACTAGAAACAACCTAAAAGTCTATTACAAATAAAGGTGCTATTAACATTCCTGTATAAGTCTTCACATGAGAAATTTCCTTTTCTCTTGGGTAACTACCTAAAAGTAGAATGGCTAAGATCACATGATAGGTATATGTTTAATTTTTTAAGAAACTGTCAAACTGTTTTCCAAAGGGGTTATTCTATTTCATAGTCACAGTGGCACTATAGGAGTATGCCAGTTCCTCCACAGCTCATCAACACTTGGTATGGTCAGTCCTTTAAATTTTAGCCTCTCTAGTAGGTATATAATACTATCTCATTTGGTTTGAATTTGCATTTTCCTAATAGCTAACGTTGAGCACTTTTTCATTGTCTTTTGCCATCCATCTTCCTTTTGTGGTGAATTGTTAAAATCTTTTCCCAAGATTTTAACTGTTTTTTCCTCTTACTGTTAGGTTCTGTGTATTTCCATATACCAGTCCTTTATCAGATATATGTTTGGCAGGATTTTTCTCCCAGTATCTGGCTTGTCTTTTCATTCTTTGCAGAGTGTCTTTTAAATAGCAGAAATTTTGCCTTTTTATGAACTCTGATTTATCAATTTGTTCTTTTATGGATCTTGATTTACCTGAGAAATCTTTGACAGAGCCAAGAACACAAAGATTTTCTTTTCATGTTTTTTCTAGAAGTTTTATACTTTCAGTTTGGCATTTAAGTCTATCTTCCTTTTTGAGTTAATTTTTTAAAATATAGTATGAGGTATGGATTAAAGGTTTTTTCTTATTTATACAGCATCATTTCTTTAAAAGATTGTCCTTTCTGTACAACATTACCATTGCATCTTTTTAAAAAATCAGTCATCTGTATATGGGTGGATTTATTTCTGGACACTATCCTCTCCCATTGTTCTACCCGGCTACCTGTTATGTCAGTATCACACTATTGTGATTACTGGGATTTCCTACTAAGTCTTCAAATTAAGTAATGGTAGCTTTCCAAATTTCTTGTCCTTATTCAAAGTTGTTTTGGTTATTCTAGGTTATTACATTTCTATATGCCTTTTAGCATTACCCTGTTCGATTCTATAAAATAACCTGCTGGAATTTTTACTGGAACTGCATTGCATTTACAGATCCATTTTGAGAGAATTCACATCACAGTAACATCACGTCTTCCCAACTACTAGCAAGGTCTATTTCTTCATTTATATTTTCTACACAAATGACCAAATGATCTGCAAATAAAGACAGTTTTTACTTCTTCCTTTCTAATCTAGATGCCTTTTCTTTTTTTTTTCTTGCCCCTTTATATTGGACAGAACTTCCATTACAATGTTTTATGGAAGTGTTGAGAATGAACATCTGTATCTTGTTCTTGATCTTAGGTAAAAAGATTTAGTCTTTCACCATTAAGTATGGTATAAGCTGTTACAGTTTTTCATGGATGCTCTTTATCAAGTTGAGAAAGTTCTCTCTCTTTTTCTGTTTTAAAGATTTATTTATTTATTTTAGAGAAAGGGAGAGAGAGCACACACGGGCGAGGGGCAGGAGAGGGAGAGAAAGTCTCAAGCAGACTCCACGCTGAGCACAGAGCCCGACACGGGGCTTGATCCCACAACCTGAGATCATGATCTCAGCCAAAACTAACAGTCGGACACTTAACCAACTGTGCCACCCAGGTGCCCTGCTAACGTTCTCTCTTTTCTAAGTTTACTGAGTATTTTCATGAGCAATTGAGTGTTGTATTTTGCCAAATGCTTCTTCTACATAAAGATAATCATACGGTTTTTCTATTTTAATTTATAACATGGTGAATTATGCTAATTAATTTATAAATGTTAAACCAACCTTGAATTCCTAGAAAAGCTCTATGCACTTGATTAGGGCATGGTATCCTTTTAACATATTATTAGATTTGATTTATTTGGCAAGATTTTCAACCATCCCAAATTTACTCCATTTTCTTTTCATCACAGTGATCATTCCAACCCCAAAACACATTTTTCAAGGCCCTTAACATTTCAACATTCTCAGTCTCAACATAAAACTGTTTCTTTCACCAGAGATGAAAACAGAAGCCACAGAAATAAACCTCAACTTTCTTCTCCATATAATGACTTTCCAAGTTTATATATATCACCAACCTTCCTTACTGCTTATCTGTGAGGAGGCGGTATCACTCATTTCAAAATTAACACTTGCATAAAAATCTTCAGTCCATCATTCTAGTTCCTCTGGAGCACTCTACTTAAGTAGTTACTGATCTTCTCCCCTAACGTGTCTTCAGGTTTCCTACTAGGATCTTCCCAGTGTATAAACACATAGTTCTCATCTTCGACTAGCCTTCCTTTAGCCCTATCTCCCCAGCTAAACTTCCACCTACTTGATCTCCCTCCTTCCCATCAGTAAGAAGTCTTGATTTCCTCTACTTCCCTCTTCTCATTCACTTCTTAACCCACTGTAACTTGGCCTTTCCTCACCTATTCCTCCAGAGGTACTTCAAAGTCATGGGCAATCTATGAATTTCCAAACCAAATTTCTCGTCTCTATTTTGTTGGTGGTTTTTTTTTTTTTTTAATGGAATCTGACACTAAAGATCTTCCTTAAACATTCTTCGACCTTGGCTTCTGTAATATCACTCACTTCTACTTCTGTTTCTTCTTTAATCTAGATTGCTTCTCAGTCTCTCATTTCAAGATCCTCCTTCATGTCATATTGTAAAACTGTCTTTACAGGAATGCTCCTTAGGTGATGCTTGTACCTTCTAATATTTCACCCACCAGGAAGAGGATGAAATCCAAATAATATAACCCAGCATACACATACATACATACACACATACACACACACACACACATATCTTCATAATAGAAACTGGAAACATATCTTGCTATCTCAATGCATTTACACTGTGTCTAAAATGCCCAATACACTCCTCTTTTCTGTCTGGCAAACATGTACTCAGCTTTTAAGGATGAGTCACTAAGTCTACCCCACACTAAAACAGAGGACAATTAAGCTCTACCCCTTAGCAAGCATAGAATCCACAATTATTTGGAATTCTGTATGTAAGATTTGTCCTTTCAGCTCCATCTGTTTATTCATCATTTGTTTCTATCAGTATGGACTCATGGATATTTATTTTATTCTTTAGGTTAAAATTAAACATTATCATTATTTTGTTGCTAAAACTGTTCCAGCTTTAGCCTTTTAGAATCTATTTGCTTAAGCACTTGATCTCTGCTCATTTTGTATTTTCCTTGCTTTAGATTCAGCCATTTCTCCAAAGTACAAAAAAGCAGATTTTAATAGTTCATGAATGTTTTCTGTATTAGATTAAAATCGAATGGTCCCACCTTTTACAGTAATTTCTCAGTAATATATTATGCCAAAGTTGGTATTACTTACTGACCATAAAACTTAGAAAACTTAACCAACAAAAAACAAACAAGCAATAAAAAGTTCGCAATATAAAATGCAATTTTTTTAATACCAAATAGAAACCCCATGTATGCTTCATTTCTCCAGGCTAATACTTGGTAAACTATGCCACTTCTAATAAATCAATTTTTTTTACTCTTTTCAAATAGGTACTCCTAAAATATATTTGTTTCCCTATCCCTTTAGTAGAAAAAGATCCTAACTTATAATTTTCTTGTTCTTGTTTGAGTTTTTACTTCATTACCTGTGTACCAAGAAACCATATTATCAAAATGGTTAAAATTATATATGGAATATATACTCTGAATAAGAGCTTCCTACATAACGTCTAAAGGCTTCACAACAGCTACTTCAGTTCCCTAAGAAGGATCTTTCTTCGTTCCAAACTCACAGATATATTCTAGAAGCTGCAACTGCCTAATAACAACCTCTAGTTAAGAAATCTATTAGAAAATACATAATATGTTTTAAGTCCTACTAAAGAAGTCCTACTAAAAAGCAAGTATTTTCAAAATATTGCTTTCAGATAAAAAATTGAAGAATGTTAAAAATGGTTCACCTTCCCCTTTTAAATGTACAGTTAGCACATATGAAAGTGAAGTTAGCATACTAAATCGATCAAATAGAAACCCCAAAGTCTTTGAAACCCATTTGGTCTACATCTACTTTTTGAACAGGCTAGATACCTTTCTCAATTTATCTTGTTTGCTTTATGTGATTAACCAATTTTTCTGTTTGTGGACAAAGAGACAGTAAAATTCATTTCACTGTACACCTACCATGTAAATAGAAATGATTATTTTAAAAGACTTCAAATTTCTCTGAGATATAAACTCATTAGATAACTACCTGAACTCTTACCTCCAAGAGTACACAAATCTTCTTCTATACAATCTATCCAAATTATTTCAAACGCAAAATTAGATTCAAATTTTTAAAAGTTTGCCTCGTTTTTCAAAAAGATTTGACAGAAAGGGAAAGCAAGTGAGAGAAAGTGAGAGTAGGGGGAGAGGCAGGAGTGGAGGGAGAGAAAGAGGAGAGAGAGAAGCCTAAGCGGACTCCCCGCTGAGCACAGAGCCTGATGCAATGCAGGGCTTTCGATCCCACAACCCTGAGATCACAACCGGAGCTTAAATCAAGAGGCAGACGCTCAACCCACTGAACCACCCAGGTGCCCCAGGTTGCCTCATTTTTAACTAAACAAGCAGTCACTGAAAATATAGCTCTTTATATCGAAGCGACACGAAAACATGTGAATCTGACTATCCTGTGAAAACAATTTTACAATATGGGATTACATTCCCTCCCCAAATCCTAAAAATTATTAAAAATTTATATGCAAAAAATTGAGCTAATCACAGTGTTAAAAAGTATATTAAATATAAATAACTTCCCATATACTGAAGAGAGGTAAACTCTGTAAAGTGTAAATTAACAAATTTGACCAATACAATCATCACATGAATTTCAAGTTCATTTGAGATGCTTGAGGGAAAAGCCAGGTAAGGCTGCCAGAAGACACCCAGATGGAGGGCTGTAAAGGGATAGAGCCAAAATGAGAAGAAGTCCAGGAGAAAAAAACATCATCAGGGGTGTAGAAGGACTTCTATTGGCATCCAGAACCAAAAGGGGTAGGTCTTGTATATAGGAAAAGATTAGGAAATAAACTGTTTAAATAAGCCAGCTTGTATATAGCTATTTTAAGCCAAAGAAGAAAAAAGTACAAATATACTTGAAAAAAACGCTGTCAATTGATTTAAGCTAAGCAGTTTTAAATTGTAATCTGCCTCAGTTTATAATCAAGTATTTATGGTATTGTGAATACGTTTTCATAATAAACCCACGTACATAATCTATTTCCTCATCAGAATCAATAAATAAATAATAAACGCTTTCTACTACTGGCCAACCTAGCTCTTCCAGATCAAAGTCTACTAGAAACTGAATCTCAGATAAGCCAGTTAGTTTTGGCTGTCTTCAAATACTACACTGCCAAGTTACAACATACCTTTTTGGGTTTTTTTAAGATGTATTTATTTGAGGGCAAGCTAGCGAGCATGCGAGCAGGGGAGGGGCAGAGGGAGAGAAGAGAATCCCAAGCAGAGTCCCCACTGAATGTAGAGCCCAATCACAAGGCTCAATCCCACAACCCATGAGATCATAACCTGAGCCGAAACCAAGAGCCAGACACTCAACCAACTGAGCCACCCAGGAGCCCCAGGGAGACAGAATCTTAAGCAGGCTCCACACCCAGTGCAGAGCCCCACATAGGGCTCAATTTCACAACCCTGAGATCATGACCTGAGCCAAAATCAAGAGTCAGACACTTAACCAACTGGACCACCCAGGTGCCCTGTTACAACACCTTAAAACAAAAAAATTCTCCCCTAAATTTTCATAAAAGTTCTCAGAAAATAGATTTATATGATCTTAAAAGTTTATTTCACATTACCTATCAGTATCAGAGATATTAATTACAACTACAGTTTGGGGAAGCAGAGAAGAAAAGGTATTTCAGCATTTCAAAAGAGCTAACAAAAATTTTACATTTGTAAAATGTATAAGGGAGCTCCCATGATAAGGGAGCACAGCACAACTTAACTAAAATACTAAACATATTACGTTCAGTAACTTGGCATAGGAGTTAAGAGCATGTAGCTTTAGACAGACTTGGGTTTGACCAAAAGTCTCCCATTAAAAGTTGTGTAACTTCAAGCAAAATCTAAGCCTAAATCTAAGATTTTCTATTTGCAAAATGGGAGTAACAGTGGAATCTACTTTTTTATGGATGGAATAGATGTAAAGGGCTTAGCAGGGAATGTACAGGCACATAGTAAGTAACCAATAAATGTTATTTGGTACCTCTACTACACGAGTACAATACTACACTGAAACAGTTTTGTTCACAGAATATTTTGCTTACACAAGTGATATTTGGCCTCTAACAAGATCCTGAGCATTTCTGGGACATGGCTGGTAACTTCATTACTACTAAGAGAACAAAGTAATACATAAAATTCTTACTGATGTAAACATTACAATAAAAAGGAACCTACAAAGTACAGCTACTTGCCTTGTCTTAGTCACTTTGGGATGTAACCCCTTTTTCCTTCTAACAATTTTGTGCTGAAATCAATTCTTTCTCCAAGAACAGGTGTTCCACAGATAAGCTTTAAAAGGAAACAGCACAAACCCACCCAAATTGTGCATAAAATTTTGCATATGTGTTATTTTTCTTAAAAAGAGAACTCAAAAATTTTAGATTCATAATGGAGTCTGTGACATAAAAACCATTAAAAAACCACTCACTGGATTATTCAAAATGAAAAAGCATAGGACTGGGATGAAAGAGACCCTAGACCCCTAGACTGTCTTCCTCCCGTCTATGCTATGCCAAAAGCAGAGACGCATAATAAAAGGTTCACATGTAATGAAATTTTAAACCCAGACCTGGATTCAAGGTCTATATCCTCTACACTTAACACTCTATCCTCTACACTTAACTGACTCTGTAGTTTTTAATAATAGCTAACATTTATTGAACATTATGTGTCAGTGACCATGGCAAACACGTGCATTATCCATTTAATGTTTACAATACCCGCTGTGAGGTAGGCAATAATACTGACTCCATTTTACTGATGAATAAACAGATTTAGAGAGGCTAAGTGATCCAAATGCAGAGCTGGTAATAGAAATGCTGAGACTTGTCCGTGTGTCTACAAAGCTAATGTTTGTAACCATGGGATAAATCTATCCCTAGGCTATTCTTTCAATTCCATTTTGCCCAAGAGAGCCAATTATCTATCAATAGAATACCACTCTCTAAATTAACTTCAAATGCTCAATGTAGTGTTTTCTATATAAAGGGAGATTACAAATTTTCTTTCCATTTGTAATAAATTAAGTTCTTTAAAATACTCCTTTTTAAGAAGAGTCAGGGAGGTTATGACTGACAAAATACTATTTTGTAGCTGATCAGAAAATAAGGAGTGAAATTTACTAAAACTTTTACTTGACTAAGCAAAAATTTTCTAAACAACTAAAATCTCACAAATGAATTGCCATTCAGTCTAGAAAGCATAAACAGCTAAAATCATCCAGGAGTCAACCACTTAAACAACTTAATGCCTATAGTCCTATTATTTCCACACTACAAGTTCCCTAACTACTTAATCTACTTTGAAATACCCTTTTATCCACTCAACTATTTCCTTAAATGTTCACATATACTTAAATTCTAAATTTCATTTTTCAAGTTAGTAAGTATGTACTGCTTATTACTTGTAGTAAAATGCCATAGAGAAAAATAATGTATCTCACGGACTACTACCAAAAACAAATAACTCTTTTATTAAATAAACTAAACACTTTATCACCAATATCAGTTCATCTTGAATTTATTAAAGGGGTTTTACTTATTTTAACATAAATTATGTATGTTACAGATACATTACATATGTATTTATATACACATAAGTAAATATATGCACATGTATCATTCTGCTCTGTTCTATATCTAAACTACTCTTAACTATACCATATATAAATGTCTCTTACCTACCTGTTTTTGCCATTCAAGGAATAATGCTCCTCACCTTATTTGTGTTTTCTTTTATTATCACGTGTGTGCAAAATAACCAGCTAAGAGAACAAAGAATCTAGAACTAACTGATCAAAAGATATTTTAAAAACATTTGTCTCATCAATCTTAAATTATTTCCATATGTACTGAAAATGTCTACCATTGTAAAGTGCTAGGGATTTTAAAACTCTACAGCTAACACCGCCTTCTGCATCTCAGCTGGTATATAAGAGGCACATGTGAAAGTACACTTGACCCTTGAACAACACAGGTTTGAACTGTGTAGACCCGCTTAAACATGGATTTTTTTCAATAAATGTTTTGGAATTTTTTTTGGAGATTTGGAACAATGTGAAAACATTCACAAACCACATAGCCTAGAAATATGAAAAAAAGAAAAAGGTCATGAACACAACTATATGTAGATACTAAACTATTTTGCATATTTTTATGGCAGTAAATGATAAATCTATTATAAAAAGTTATCACAACTTATGCGTACAACACCAAGACTGTACATGACACCATTTATAGTCAAGAGACACATAAACAAATGTAAAGATGTGGTACTAAATGGTAAATGCATATAATTAACTGTAGTACATACACTGTACTACCGTAATAGTTTCATACCACCTCCTGTTGCTATTGTGGTGAGCTCAAGTATTGCCAGTACCCACTTAAAATACCATGTGACATTAGTATCTCTGGATAAGCAGTCCATCTCTCTAGTAAGTTGCATACTGCAGTAGTAAGTGATGTCTCACATTTCTTGCATATTTTTCATTGTGTTTAGTACAACATAGCAAACCTTGAGTAACACCATGGGACCCATACAAACTGCCTCTAGTGATACTGGAAGTGCTTCCAAGAACACAGAAAAGTCATGACACTACAAGAAAAAGTTAAATTGCTTGATATGTACCACAGGTTGAGAGGTCTGCAGCTGCGGTTGCCCATCGTTTCAAGATACATGAATCCAGTGTAAGGAATTCATGAAGCCATCACTGCATCTACACGAGCGGATGCAAAGACCTTACATTTTTTGTCTAGTACCGTTTTATCTTATACTGAAAATGCAGCTTTTATGTGGGTGTAGGAATGCTATAATAAAGGCATATCTATCTAATATGATCAAGAAGAAGTGAGGTCATCACATGGCAACTTAAAGCAAAAGGAAGGTAAAGGATCTAAAGCTGGAAAATTTAATGCTAGCAAAGGATGGTTTGATAATTTTAGAAAAAGGTTTGGCTTAAAAAATGTCAAGGAAACAGGAGAAGCAACTTCTGCCAACCAAGAGAGAGCAAAAGAGATCCCAGATGCCATTAAGAAAGTCATTGAGAAGAAAGTATTTGCCAGAACAGGTGTTTAAGGCAGATGAAAGTGCCTTATTCAAGAAAAAAAAAATGCCACAAAGGACATTTATTAGTAAGGAAGAGAAGCGTACACAAGGACTTAAGGGAGGAAGGGATAAGCTAACTCTACTGTTTTACACAAATGCAGTCAGGTTTATAACCAAGACTGTGCTTATCTATAAAGCTTTTAACCTCCAAGCTTTCAAGGGAAAAGATAAACACCAGTTGCCAATCCTTTGGCTGTACAACAAGAAGGCCCGGACAATGGGAACCCTTCCTCTGAACTGGTTTTACGGATGCTTTGTCCCTGAAATTAGTAAATACAGTATTTCTAATATGTTAAATATAGTATTTCTAATACAGTATTATGAATATGACTATAATAATACTGTATGCCAATAAAAATTTCATGATTCATTCATTAGTGCACAGGCTAGGCTACTATAAAGCAACCATACGCTGCTTCCTCAGTATCAGTGCATGAATTATTATACCTATAAATAAACATGGATTTCATTTTCATTACCTTTTCATTTTTGATAGCTAGTGTTAGTAATACATAAAACATCTAGAATGTTTTCTATCATGGAAGACAATATTGATGTATATACTGACAGATGATTCATACCTTGTCTAAGGTCATGTTTCACGCCTAAGAAGGAACTGTCCTATATCTCTCAAATTAAAACCAAAACGTAGTGGGGAAAGGATTCTGCTTAGGATATAGAAAAATGGAAAGAGCAGTGCTCTCACCATAAGAATAAAACAAAAGCTGGATGATGTGCAAAAATCACAGTTGCACTACAACTTACCAAAAGGCAACAAACCAACTAGAATCTAACTCAAGGAGAGACAAGAAACTAGCAGTTATTTACACAGAGCAGACCGTGAATGACAAAATCAGGAAAGAATTCAGCAAAAGCTTATAATGTATTACTCAAGGCTGAAAATTGGCTTGAGGAATGAACCTCTAGAAGCCAAAACACAGAGGAATTCACATCCACCTATAGGCTCTTTTCCATACACTCCCTAGGTGCTCATAAGAAAGCCTGGAGGCAGGCCTCACTCCAGGTACAAGTTTGAGAGAAAGGATCAACAGTACCCATAAATTCCTCCACCTTTCCTCAAAACAAAACACTGAAGTGGAGGAAGGAGGAGAGCAAACATTATCTTCCTCAGGGCAGGGAAAGAGAGCAGGTAAGGAAAGAGCACAGAAAAAAATATCCTCTAACACTGGAGGAAGGACAGGGGTATGTCAGAGTCCAGACTATTACAGATAACCTACAGAGCGGAGAGGGGGAGGATCACTGGTAAAACTGAACCATCCCATCTTACCCCACCCCAGAGACAAAACCTGCCTAAGACAGAGGATGAATCAGAACAACAAAGAATATCCTCCAGTCTTCAACTAGACCCTTTCCCTTCTACCACTGGGCTAGCAAGCAGAAGCAACAGTTTACTCCATGGGGGATAAAAAAGAGTGCAGAAAATCCTTCTCTGAAGGACAGATACAAAGAGGATATGAAGGACCAGATGCTAAAAAAATGACTCTGGAAAACCAGCTTCACTCGAGACATGAGTTAACAAAGGAACTTGAAGTCTGTGAGACACCTAAGGGCAACCATAAACCATACTAACAAAAAAATCTCCAAACTTGGACTGAATTGCCTGAACTGTCCCCTCCACACAAATACACTAAAAGCCTACCAACAGAAAAGACATGCCTCTTTCCATACATAAACCTTATTTATCTCCGTCTCTATTGTCTCTGAAACATACTCAGTTTTTAATTTTCTATTCTATCTCTCTCTATTTTTAGGAATTGCTATAGCAAACATGGGGCTCAAATTCATGATCCGAAGATAAAGAGATAACAAGCTTTGTCCAAGCTGAGCCAGCCAGGTGCCCCGAAACATATCCAGGTTTGGATAACAAATTGTAAGGCATAAAAAGAAACAAGAAAAAACTGAACATACTGACAAGAGACAAAGCAATCAAAAGAAACAAACTCAGATATAGCTTAGATGTTAGAATTTAAAATAACTATGATTAATACATTCAAGACTGAAGTCACAGCAGTGGACAACATGAATGAACAAAAGAAGAATCTCAGCATATACATAAGTTATAAGAAATAACCAAACAGACATGGCAGAAAGAAAAACATGAAGCAGACAGAAGAACACCTTTGACAAGCTCATCAACACACTCAAAACAGCTGAGGGTGAACTTGTAGAAATTATACAAAATGAAATGCAGAGATAAAAAAGAGTGAAGAAAAAAGTAACAGGGCACCCAAAAGATATAGGGCAGTATCGAACAGTCCAAATTATGTATAGTAAGAATTCTGGAAAGAGAAGAAAAAAAGCAAAACAATTACCTGAAAAATGATGACTGAGAATTTTCCAAAGTTAACAAGAGACTCCAAACCACAGATCCAAGAACATTACGGAACAGTAAGGATACAAACCAAAACACATACCATCACATACACATATGCATACCACACACAATCACATTCAAAATGCCCAGAGCACACCAGGCATAAGACACATTCAAAAAATAAGAATAATTACAGAAGACTTATCCGAACATTTACAAGCCAGAACACAAAATGATGTGTTTCAAGTACTGAATAAACAGAACTGTGAAACAAGAATTATATAACCAGTGAAGGTGTCTTTAATAAAATGAATGGAAAATAAAGATTTTTTTTCAGACAAAAACTAGATAACTGATTACCAGTAGACCTGTACTAAAAGAAATATTAAAGAGAATTCTTCTAGCAAAATAATTATGATGAGACAGAAAATGGGAAGGAAATTGTTTTTAAAAATGAAAAGCAGAGTGCCTGGGTGGCTCAGGTCATGATCCTGAAGTCCCAGGATTGAGTCCTCCATCAGGCTCTCTGCTCAGCAGGAAGTCTGTTTCTCCCTCTGACTCTCCCCCCTCTCGTGCTCTCTTTTTTTCTCTCTCAAATAAACAAAATCTTTAAAAAAAAAAAAAAGGCAAAAAAATAGCACTATTGAAGGCAAATACAAAATTTATTTTTCTTCATTTTTAATTCTTCTAACAGAGAAATGATCGTCTGCAGCAAAAATAATAGCAATGTACTATGTGTCCCTAGTATATATAAAAATAAACTATATAACAAAAGATCACCAAGGATGGAGTAAGAAAATGAGAGTATCCTGTTGGGAGGTGCTTACAGTACACATAAAGAAGAGTATCATTATTTTAACACAGATTCAGATTAATTAAACATGCATATTATAAAAACTCAGTCATCACTAAAAAAGGATGTTGGTAAGAGGTAGAAACAATGAAAAAACATGAAAACATAAAATCTTTTAAAAATAATCCAGAAGAAGGCAAAAATGAATAAGAAACAAAGAACAGCTGGAACAAACAGAAAACAGCTCATAAAAAGAGAGATTTTAATCCAACCAGATCAAGTAATGTAAATGACATAAACACACTAATTAATAAAGAGAGAGACTGTCAACTTGGTTGCAAAACCAAAGCCAAGTATATGTTATTTATCAAAAAGAGCAACTTTAAATGTAAACACACTGAAAGGTTAAAAATAACAAAAAAATATATAACATGCAAACATGAATCAAAAGATGGGGTAGTTTTAATAACATCAGATAAAACATTACAGTAAAACATTACAGAGGGACATTACACAATGAATGATAAAGAAGTCAAAGCACAAAGAAAACACATCATAAATATGTATCTACCTAACAAGATAGTATCGAACTACATGAAACAAAAACCAATAGAACTAAAAGAAGAAACAGGAAAATCCACAAATAAACTGGAAAATTTCAACCTGTCACTCTCAGGAACTAACAAAACAAGTAGACAAAAAATTCTTATGGTTACACAAGACTGGAACAACACTGTCCACCACTATAACCACACTTACATTTACACAACATTCTTCCCATCTATAGCAGAATATACATTCTTTCAAGTGCACACAAAAAGAGGTGTTCGTTTCACAGTTCTAAAATCCTTAGCACTGCTACTTACTATATGAGTTTCCAAAATAGCTTCTGCACTCAATCTGTTACATGATACGTTATTTAGGTTGAAAATTAACTCCACACATAGAGTTAGAAAGGGATAACCTTAAGCTCCCTGAAAAAGACCCAAGTGTCTTAACATTACACTTAGAAAAACTATTATGAAATAAGCTGCATAAAAAGTAACAGGTCACTTACTTTTCTATGCACTCAACACTTAGCTGGCACAGACCTTTATAATGAAGAGTAAGTTCTTACCTACCTTGGGTAAAAAACTATTTGAGAAATAAGCATTGCTAGTCAATATTCTAAAATAAATTAACCCACTGAGTGGAGACCACTGAAATAGCTGGATTCACCACAAATTAAATGATGATGTAAATGTAACAAATTAGGAACAAACACATGAGCCCTATTTAGTCTGAAGACCTAGGTGGGAAATTTCAGCAACTAACAACCCATTCAAAAGCTTGTAAATATTAAACATGACTTGTAGACTTTAAAGTACCATATGTTCACATATGCATGTAAGAAAATATGATAAACAGTAGGTTCTCCTTACAGGTGCAGAAAGAATATTATCTTTCCATCAGATTAGTTTAACGTCATACTTCACTCTGGAGTCAAAAAAGAAAAATTCTCAAATAAGACCTAGAATACCCAAAGCAACATTTAAAAGAAAAGGAAAGCTGGAGGCATCAAAATTCCAGACTTCAAGTTATATTACAAAGCTGTAGTAATGAATACAGTATGGTACTGGCAGAAAAATAGACACACAGATCAACAGAAGAGAAAACCCATAACTATATGGTCAATTAAACTTCCACAGAGCAGGTAAGAATATCCAATGGGAAAAACACAGTCTCTTTAACAAAAAGTGTTGGAAAAACTGGAGAGCAACATGAAAAAGAATGAAACGGGGCCACCTTCTTACACCATACACAAAAATTAATTCAAAATGAATTTAAGACCTAAATTTGAGACCTAAAACCATAAAAATCCTAGAGGAGAACACAGTAAGTAACCTCTTTGACATTGGGCGTAGCAACTTCCTTCTAGATAGGTCTCCTGAGGCAAGGGAAACAAAAGCAAAAATAAACTACTGGGACTACATCAAGATAAAAAGCTTCTGCACAACTCCTTCTGCCCTACATATTGTTATGGCTTGAAAGTTGGCCCAAAGAGTCACTCAGCTATTTCTGACTGTTTCCATGGGCACCAGATAAATCTCTGGGGTTCTTCTTACTTGACCTTTCCATCTTATCGTTGTACCGTTGCTCCCGCCCTGTATTCATCATGGTTTACTGCTCTTTGGAGCCCATCTTTGTTCACTGCCACCTTCTGTGACCCCACCACTATCTTTACGTATTTACACTACTGGTCCTGTCAGCACTGCTACTGTCGGGGGACAAATAGTTTGCTTTCTACTTCTATTAGAAGACTAGCATAACCTCCTGAATTTGGAAGGTGGCCCTATCACTTCCCAAAGCTTGACCTCCCCACTAGCCATCATCGTCTGCACGTCTACATCCACAGATACCTGCCTTTTCCCTCTACAAGGGCAGCTTACTTTCAGCAAAAGAACTCCTCTGAGTGTCTCTAAACATAGGATTCCAGTCCAACTGGTCTTACAGAGAGAAAGGCTTTTATTCCCATAGTCCAGGCTTCAGCAAACTATGACTCAGGGGCCAAACCCACTGTCCTTCCATTTTTGTAAATAAAGCCTTACTGGAACACACACACACACACACACACACCAAAAAAACAAAAAACAAAAAACAAAAACAAAAAAAACCTTCCTCACAGTGAAGTAAACAATCAACAAAATAAAAGGCAACCTACAGAATGGGAGAAGATATTCGCAAATGACATATCTGATAAAGGGTTAGTATCCAAAATACATAAAGAACTTATAAAACTCAACACCCCAAAATTAATCCAATTAAAAAACGGCCAGAAGTGGGGTGCCTGGGTGGCTCAGTTGTTAAGCGTCTACCCAGTGTCCTAGGATCGAGCCCCAGATCGGGCTCTCTACTCAACAGGGAGCCTGCTTCTCCCTCTGCCGCTCCCCCTACTTGTGCTCTAACAAATAAATAAAATCTTAAAAAAAAAAAAAAATGGGCAGAAGACAGGAACAGACATTCCCCCAAAGAAGATATACAGCTGGCCAAAAGACACATAAAAAGATGATCAACATCACTTATCAGGGAAATGCAAGTCATAACCACAATGAGGTATCACCTCACACCTGTCAGAATGGCTAGAATCAACACCACAAGAAACAACAGGTGCTGGCAAGGATGTGGAGAAAGGGGAATGTTCTTGCACTCTTGGTGGGAATGCAAACTGGCACAGCCACTCTAGAAAATGGTATGGAGGTTCCTCAAAAAGTTAAAAATAGAACTACCCTATGATCATGCAATTACACTACTAGGTATTTACCCAAAGAATACAAAAATACTAATTCAAAGGGACACATGCACCCCAATGTTTATAGAAACATTATCTTCAATAGCTGAATTATGGGAACAGCTCAAGTGTCCTTTAACTGATGAATGGGTAAGGAAGATGTGGTATGTACCCATTCATCAATTAGTGGAATATTAGTTAGCCATAAAAAAAGAATGAAATCTTGCCATTTGCAAAGACATGGACAGAACTACAGAGTATAATGCTAAGTGAAATAAGTCAGCCAGAGAAAGACAAATACCATATGATTTCGCTAATATGTGGAATTTAAGAAACAAAAGAGCAAAGGTTTAAAAAAAAAAAAAGAGAGAGAGAGAGAGAGAAACCAAGAAAAACTCTTAACAATAGAGAATAAACTAACGGTTACCAGAGGAGAGGAGGGTGGCTGGGGGATGGGTGAAAGAGGTGATGGGGTCTGAGGAGTGTACTTGTGATGAGCACTAAGTGTTGTACAGACGTGCTGAATCCCTATACTGCACAGCTGAAACTAATATTACACTGTATGTTAACTGAAACTTAAATAAAAACTTTAAAAAATAAATGCTTTTTAAATAGAAAAAAAAATTATCTCTTTTTCTGGTTATATAAACAGAGAGGATGAAAAAAATTACAAAAGGCAGCATTTCAACTTACTAAAAGACTTTAATTTAAACAGCATATAAACAAACTGAAAGACTAATTTAAACAGCATACAAATAATATCAATTCCTGATCTCTGAATATGTTTTTGTGCTTAAAATCAACTATAAAATTATCTTTTTAGAGGAAAAGCTAAATTAAACTTTCTGGTTCATTCTCTATTAAAATATGTTTTTTAAGATGTTTAAAATCATATTATAGTTCAATTATATTTAATTTCTAATTCCAATGAGCAAAATAATCCAACGTAAAAGGTGTAATATCCCCATGGATATTAAGCATGTTAGAAAGAAACAAGACAAACGAAACCAAACCAAACAAAAACCCTGTCTGATGCCCAGAGGCAGCTTACTGTTAAAAAGTACACCTGGAAGCAGGTTAAAAATAGTCAATCCATCCTAACAACAAGTAAAAAGCTAAACAAACTGAGAAATCAGCAACTCTGCTTAAATCCCAAAGAAAGTGAAGTCACAGAGCAAATTGCTACCTCAAAACTGGAGAGACAGGTGAATACAGAAGATCAAACCTTATCGGAGCAGAAACCTCTGCAGGAACCAGTGCCAGGGTAGAAAAATCTCAACTGTAATTGAATTTCCAGAGGCTCAGAACAAACAACTCTTGGAGTTAAAATCTCCAGGGACACCTAGTCATGGAGGAGCCCCACATGTTTGTTTTACCACCAAGAGCTCAACCTGGTTCTCACAGTGAAAACTGGGGAAAATCCCCTCATGCTTCTGGCAGGAGGAAGAGAAAAGGAACCATTTGGAAATACTCCAAAGCACATGTTCTTAACAAGGTCTGCCCTCTGGAGAAACTAACCAGAGCCTAATTTGCACAAAGCTTTACTAGAAGCTAACCCACCTTAGGAAAGGGAAATACCCAACTCCAGCCAATTCTAGCCATACTGTCCCATCTAAGGGGGTAGGGAGCTTGAGAAGCACTGGTGAAGTTCACAGTCCAGAGGCACAGGCTCCCTAAAAGACACCTAATCTTAGGACTAAAGAATACTTCCCCTCCCCCACAGCCATAAGTCATATTACTAAAGGCAAAATTTACAGCAATTCTTTTTACCTATTACATCAAGTCTAGCTAGCAAGTAAAAAATTACGAAGTATATGAAAATGCAAAAAATACAGTTTGAGGAGACAGCAAGCATCAGACCAGAGTCAGATATGGCTGGGACGTTGGAATTATCACAACAGAAATTTCACAACTATGATTAATATGCTAAGGGCTCCAATGTATAAAGGAGACAACATGCAAGATGAAATTAGCAATATAAGTAAGCACACAGATGGAGAAACTAAGCAAGAGCAAGCAGAAATGACTGATGTCTAAACTGCTGTAGCAGAAATAAAGACTGCCTTTGATGGGCTTATTAGTAGACCGGACATGGTTGAGGAAAGAATGTGAGCTTGAGGACATCTTAACAACAACCTCCAAAAATAAAAACCAAAGAGAGTAAGACTTAAAAAAAAATTAAACGATATCCAAGGACTATGGGACAAACAAAAGTTGTACATATGCAAAACAGGAATGCTGGAAGAAAAGAGAAAGGAAAAGATTATTACAATTATAACTGAGAATTTCCCCAAAACTAATGTCAATTACCAAAAAACAGATCCAGGAAGCTCAGAGAACACTAAACAGAAGCACATCAAGGCAAATTATATTTCCACCAAAAAACTCAAAGATAAAGAAAAAATCCTGAAAAAAGCCAGAGGGAAAAAACACACCAGCTATAGAGAAACAAATATAGTAATTACATACAATATCTCCTCAGAAATCATGCAAAGAAGTAGACAGTTCAGTTAAATATTTAGTGTTGAGAGAGAAAAAAAAAGCCACCAACCTAGAATTCTAAACCCTGTAAAATTATTCCTCAAAAGTAACGAAGAAAAATGACATAAACCAACAAACAAAAATTGAAGGTATTTGTTGCTAGTAGACTGCCCTTGCAAGAAATGTTAAAAGAAGTTTTTCAGAGAGAAGGAAAATAATATGTCAGAAAAAGAGATCTACATAAAGGAAGAGCATCAAAGAAGGAGTAAATGAAGGAAAAAGGCTTATCTATGTGTAGATAAATGCTTACATATAAGTGACAAGAATGACAGCAATGATAAAAAGGAAAGGAGGGAGATATTAGGATTATTTTGATATTAAAAAGTACTCCCAAGAAGTGGTATGTTACTTAAAAGTGTTGTAAATGTGTATTGTAGCTTCTAGAAATCAGTAGACTGAGAAAAAGCATTTGACAAAATCCAACATTTCCTGATAAAAACTCCCATAAATTATCTACAAAAAGCTACAGCTAACATGCTTCATGGTGAGAAACTGGGAAGCTCTCCCTCTAAGATGAGGAACAAGGCAAGAAAACACACCCTCACCACAGCTTGTCAAAATCAAATTGAAAGTCCAAGTTAATGCACTAGGACAAGAAAAAAAAAGGTATATTGGGGCGCCTGGGTGGTGCAGTCGTTAAGCGTCTGCCTTTGGCTCAGGGCGTGATCCCGGCGTTATGGGATCGAGCCCCACATCAGGCTCCTCCGCTATGAGCCTGCTTCTTCCTTTCCTACTCCCCCTGCTTGTGTTCCCTCTCTCGCTGGCTGTCTCTCTCTGTCAAATAAATAAAATCTTAAAAAAAAAAAAAAAGGTATATGGGGCACCTGGGTGGCACAGCGGTTAAGCGTCTGCCTTCGGCTCAAGGGCATGATCCCGGCGTTATGGGATCGAGCCCCACGTCAGGCTCCTCCGCTATGAGCCTGCTTCTTCCTCTCCCACTCCCCCTGCTTGTGTTCCCTCTCTCGCTGGCTGTCTCTATCTCTGTCGAATAAATAAATAAAATCTTTAAAAAAAAATAAAAATTAAATAAAAATTTTAAAAAAGGTATAAAGACTGAGAAAAAAGGAATTAAACTATCTTTGTTTGCATATAACATGATCATCTACATAGGAAATATGAAAGAATTAACAAACCCTCCTGGAACTAATAAGCAATTATGTGAAATGGCAGGATACAATGCAAATATACAAAAATCAATTGCTCCACTACATAGCAGCAATGAACAAGTGGAATTTGAAATTAAAAACAACACCATTTACAATACTACCCAACAAATGGAATACGCAGGTATAAATCTAACAAAACATGTACAAGATCTACAGGAGGATAATTACAAACTCTGATAAAATAAATCAAGGAAATAAATAAATGATATATTCCATGTTCACGGAATAAGAGTCAGTACTGTCCAGATGTCAGTTCTTCCCCACTTTTCCATAGATTTCCTTACTTGAAGGAGTTGAAAACTTGTATCAACACAAAAACCCACACACAAATGCTGACAGCAGTTTTATTCATAATTGCCAAAAACTTAGAAGCAACAAAGATGTCCTTCAGTAACTGAATGAATAAACGAACTGTGGTGCATCCAAAGGAATCTTATTCAACACTAAAAAGAAATCTGTTATCAAGCCATGAGAAGACACAGATGACATTTCTAATAAAGAGACCAATATGAAAAGCTACCTAACTGCATGACTCCAAAAACAGGACCTTCTGGAGAAGACAAAACTGTGGAGATAATAAAAAGATCAGTAGTTGCCAGGGGTTGGTGGAGAGGGAAGGATGAAAAGGCAAAACAAATAGGATTCTAACGGCAGAGATATTACTCTGTATGAAGCTATACATATAGTGGATATATATGTTATTATATTTATTCAAACCTCTAAAAAGTACAACATCAAGAGTGAACCCTAATATAAAATATAGTCTTCGAGTGTGGCATTGTCGATCTATCAATTTTAACAAATATACCACTCCAGTGGTAATACAGGTAACAGAGAGAGCTATGCATATGTCCGAGCAAGAGTTATATGGGAAATCTCTGCACCTTATTCCCAATTTGGTTGTGAACTTAAAATTGCTCTAAAAAGTAAAATCTATTAACAAAAAATTAAAAATAAAGTATACCTGGACCTCCAGTTAAACATACAAGTTTACCTCTACTCTCTCCCCAAGTGCCACTAAAATGACAGTAAATAATTTTGTTTCTGTTTTTTTTTTAATGTATAAAACCACAGAAACAAAAACAAAGAGAAGATGATGGTAACAAAATTCTGTAAGCTGGAAAGGAGATAGGCAAGTAGTAACTGATCAACAGACCAAACTGAAATTCAAGTCAACAATAAAGTTAAGAAAAAACTGTCTAAGAAAGTGTTAACCTAAGAAAACCTCAAAAATTAGAAACACAAACTATCTTTGCAAAGTAACATGCAAGTAGGGTTAAAGACACGAAGACTAGCTGAAAGTCTATATTAAAAAGTCATTTGACCTCAGATCCTTGTTCCCCATTCCCACAGGGCAAATGCCATTCAATAACCAAGGCAGAAGACTGGACACTTACTTCCTAGAGAAACTGAACCAAAGGGAATCTGAAACCAAGACACCAGAACCAGAGGACCACAGTCATACTGAAAACAAAAATTAAGTGAACATTCATAGTCTGAATGACAAGAGGATACCCAATCTCCTTTTCACACAACTCTGATAACAGTAGCCAGATTAATCTCATGTTAGAGAGTAAAAAACATCACTCTGAAACATTTGTTTCTGAGGAAAATAAACTAAGAGAAAAAAAAACCCCACCTACCAACATAGGCAGCACATGAACGAATGGTCCAGCCACATCATTCTGCTTTACAGAGGCTGCTCAAAGGTCCTACTCACACTCAACGTCCACTTCACTTCATAGTGCATATTTTTTAAGTTTTATTTTTTTTTTATAATTTGAGGTTATATGTGTAATAGTTTAAAGAGTCAAATAGTCTACATGGTTGTTTCAAAAAACGAGTAATCTTCCAACACCCCCACAATTCTTCCAAAATCCATTGCCATTCTTCAGATGTAACCATTTTTAATTCTTAATTATTTGGATACTTATGTCCATAACCTTGAGCAGTATACTCATATTACTACTACTTGATTTTTCTTTTGAACATTAAATAGCAACTTACTATTCCAGAAATAAGGATTTTGCTTTCCTTTAAATCCTTCTTCCCTACCTCTAGCTCGACCCTGCACATAGACACTTTGTTTCCATCTTCCAAATACAGCTATAATTTTGGTCAGATGAGTAGTACTGCTCATTTATTAGTACTATGCAAATGTTATTCACAGCTGAGACAAGAAATAAAAATTTCTACTCTGCACAACCATTCTAGATTTCCCTATAGGTAGAAACTAGCTCTAGATACACACACACACACACACACACACACAGTAATTGATCATTAACTGCCCCTTAATTTGTGAAAATCTGCTCTTAACACATTTAAATTTATTAAAAATTCTATCAATCTTATCTTCTTAAAAATGTTTCTCTTAAAATCTTCTGATCAGCTCAAAGCTGAATTGATAAAGCCCTGGGATAGCAGCCAACTTCTATCTTGAGACCTCTCTTCAGCAATATCTTGGGGATAAACTAGACCTCTCTCTTGTATTAGAAGTCCTGTTTTCTGGACCCCATGTCTTCCTTTTTCATGGTTTACTCTCTCATTTTGGCAGGGATCATCTATTCTAGTACAGTCCTGAGAAATGATACAGGAAAGGTATACTTTGTGAAGCTCTGCTGTCCATCTTATCTGACAATTTGATAGTTTGAGTATGTAATTCCAGCTTAGAAATTATATTTCCTTCAAACTGACAGCATTACTCAACTGTCTTCTAGTTTTCAGTGTTGGTATTCAGAAGATTAATGTCATCCTGATTCTTAAAAAAAAATTCTAGAAAGCAGAATAAAAAGAAAGGATGGAAAATACAAGAAAAAAGATAAGAACATTAGATTCCCAATATCTGATTAAAAAGATATTTTATTAAAAAGAACACAAAGAAAACAGAAAGAAAAAAAAATCAATGAAACAATACAATAAATTTTCCAGAATTTAAGGATCCAAGTCTCCAGAGTAAAGGGGTTCAGAGCGTGACTAGTGTAATAAATGAAAAAGATACCTTCACCAAGACCCATTTTCATTAAGTTTCAGCATACCAGGGATAAAGAGAAAATCTTAGACACTTCCAAGAAAAGGAAAAAAGAAAATGAGCCACATGAAAAGATTAAGAATCAGAATGCTATCAGATTTCTCGACAGAAATAATGATACTAAAAGCCAAGGGAATGATGCTTTCACAATTCTGAGGGCTATAATTTCCAACTTATATCCAATCAAACTATAAGCTGAATGTGTGATAATAAATAAGCACTTCCGGACATGCTAAGACTCAAAAAAGAACAATCTTTCTTATACCCTTTTAGCTGATGAAGATGTACTAGGCCAAAAAAAAATAATAACAGAGTAAATCGAAAGAGAGAGAGAGAGAGAAAGGGAGAGGGGGACAGGGAGAAAGAGACAGAGAGATATGAGATGGAACCCTGGTATAGGAACATAACACTGAAGACAAAGAAAAGAAAATACAAGTTAACACAGAAACTAACCAGTTCAAATGAAGGAGGATGAACAAGAACTCTAAAAGGGACGTCTTTGTGGTGGGGGTGGGGCAGATGATGGAACAGATCACCTAATGTATTTAAGCATCATTTTTCAATTATGCCAGGAAAAATGCAAAGACTCAGAAAAAGGATGTGCATGTGCAAGTACATATGTGTGTGTGTGTATAAAAAGAAGAGACCAAAACAAGGCAAATATTTCCCGCAGTAATGGTAGTCGTACAAAAAAAAGTCCAGTTGTAAATATTATTTACATAGCAGTAAACAAGGAACTTCAAATATTAACCTAAACTAAAATCATCTTACATGTAATGGAAGGACTGTGGGGAGACAGAGTGAATAAAGGGAGGTGAAAGGGGGACCATACAAGCTATGGAAAAGTTGAAATATCATTATGCATAGCAGGAAATGAGTGCAGGACACCTGAAAGTTAAAAATCAAGAAACAGAAATTCACTTCCAGCAGGGGCCAAGCAGTGGGAATAGGGATTAATTTCAAATGAGATCAGGAAAATATTTAGGGTGATGAAAAAAGTTCTAAACTGACTATGATGAGTGCTGCACAACTCTATAAATTTACTTAAAAATAACTACAAACAGACCCACAGAGTGATCTAGACACAAAGTGTGCACACAAACACATCAACAGAATTTCACTAGGGAATATTTTTTAAAATGTTCAAGTATACATGATAAAATTAAGAATAACTGATAAAATTAAGAATTCAATACACGAGTTTATACTCCAACCAGTTAGATAACACAGAAGAAATAAGTTCCTAGAAACATACCAACTACCAAATCTAAATCACGAATACACAGAACATCTGAACAGACCCATTACTCATAAGGAGATTGAATCAGTAATCAAAAATCTCCCAACAAACATAAGTCTAGGACCACATGGCTCTACTAATGAATTACAGCAAACATTTAAAGAAGAATTAATATCAATCCTTCCAAAAAATACCGAACTCTTCTAAAAAAAGAGAAGAGGAGGAAACACTTCCAAACTCATTTTATGAGGCCAACATTACCCTGATAACAAAATCAGACAAGTACACTACAACAAAATTATAGACCAATATCCCTGATGAACACAGGGGCAAAAATCCTTAACAAAAAATAGCAAACCAGGGCATGTGGGTAGTTCAGCCGGTGAAGTGTCTGCCTTCAGCTCTGGTCATGATCCCAGGGTCCTGGGATCAAGTCCCACACTGGACTCCTTGCTCATCAGGAAGTCTGCTTCTCCCTCCGCCCCTCTCCCTGCTCGGGCTCTCTTCTCTCTCTCCCTATCGCAAAAATAAATAAGTAGAATCTTTTTAAAAAAAAATAGCAAACCATACATGAAAAGGATCATACACCATGATCCAGTGGGACTTATTCCAAGGTAGCAGGGATGGTCTGACATCCACATATCAAAGTGATAAACCACATTAACAAAATGAAAGACGAAAATCATATGTTCATCTCAAAAGATACAGAAAAAGTATTTCACAAAATTCAACATACAATTATGATTAAAAATCTGGTGGTGCAATTGGTTAAGCATCTGACTCTTGGTTTCAGCTCAAGTCGTGATCTCCGGGTCTTGAGATCAAGCCCCACATTGTGCTCTGTGCAGAGTCGGCTTGGGACTCTCTGTGCCTCTCCCTCTGCCCCTCCCCCACTCTAAAATAAATGATTTTTTTTAATTTTTTTTTAAGATTTTATTTATTTATTTGACAGAGATAGAGACAGCCAGTGAGAGAGGGAACACAAGCAGGGGGAGTGGGAGAGGAAGAAGCAGGCTCATAGCAGAGGAGCCTGATGTGGGGCTTGATCCCATAACGCCGGGATCACGCCCTGAGCCGAAGGCAGACGCTTAACCGCTGTGCCACCCAGGCGCCCCTAAAATAAATAAATCTTTAAGAAAAAAACTCTCAACAAAGTGGGTGTAGAGGGAATAAACCTCAACATAAAAAAGGTCATATATGACAAGCCCATAGCTGACATAATATCCGGTGGTGAAAAGCTGAAAGCTTTTCGTCTAAGATGAAGAACAAGACAAGGATGCCCATTCCTTTTTTTTTTTATTTTTATAATTTTTTTATTATATTATGTCACCATACAGCACATCCCTAGTTTTTGATGTAAAGTTCCATGATTCATTACTTGCATATAACACCCAGTGCACCATGCAATACGTGCCCTCCTTAATACCCATCACCAGCCTATCCCAGTCCCCCACCCCCCTCCCCTCTGAAGTCCTCAGTTTGTTTCTCAGAGTCCATAGTCTCTCATGGTTCATTCCCCCTTCTGATTACCCCCCTTTCTTCTTCCCTTTCTTCTCCTACCAATCTTCCTACTTCTTATGTTCCATAAATCAGTGAAACCATATGATAATTGTCTTTCTCTCCTTGACTTATTTCGCTTAGCATTATCTCCTCCAGTGCCGTCCATGTTGCAGCAAATGTTGAGAACTCGTTCTTTCTGATAGCTGAGTAATATTCCATTGTATATATGGACCACAACTTCTTAATCCAGTCATCTGTTGAAGGGCATCTCGGCTCCTTCCACGATTTAGCTATTGTGGACAATGCTGCTATGAACATTGGGGTGCATATGGCCCTTCTCTTCACTACGTCTGTATCTTTGGGGTAAATACCCAGTAGTGCAATGACTGGATCAGAGGGTAGCTCAATTTTTAGCTTTTTAAGGGACTGCCACACTGTTTTCCAAAATGGCTGTACCAACTTGCATTCCCACCAACAGTGTAAGGAGATCCCCTTTCTCCACATCCTCTCCAACATTTATTGTTTCCTGCCTTGTCAATTTTTGCCATTCTCACTGGCGTAAGGTGGTATCTCACTGTGGTTTTGATTTGAATTTCCCTGATGGCTAATGATTTTGAACATTTTTTCATGTGTCTGTTAGCCATTTGTATGTCTTCATTGGAAAAGTGTCTGTTCATATCTTCTGCCCATTTTATGATTTGTTTATTCGTTTCTTGCGTATTGAGTTTGAGAAGTTCTTTGTAGATCTTGGATATCAGTCTTTTATCTGTAGTGTCATTTGCAAATATATTCTCCCATTCCGTGGGCTGCCTCTTAGTTGTTTTGACTGTTTCCGCAGAAGCTTTTCATCTTGACGAAGTCCCACAAGTTCATTTTTTCTTTTGTTTCTTTTGCCTTTGGAGGTGTGTCATGAAAAAAGTTGCTGTGGCCGATGTCAAAGAGGTTGCTGTCTATGTTCTCCTCTGGGATTTTGATGGATTCCTGTCTCACATTGAGGTCTTTCATCCATTTGGAGTTTATCTTTGTGTATGGTGTGAGAGAGTGGTCAAGTTTCATTCTTTTGCATGTAGCTGTCCAATTTTCCCAGCACCATTTATTGAAGAGACTGTCTTTTTTCCACTGGATGTTTTCTCCTGCTTTGTCAAAGATTAGTTGCCCAAAGAGCCGAGGGTCCATTTCTGGGTTCTCTATTCTGTNCTTTCTGGGTTCTCTATTCTGTTCCACTGATCTATGTGTCTGTTTTTGTGCCAGTACCATGCTGTCTTTGAGATCACAGCTTTGTAGTATAGCTTGAAATCCGGCAATGTGATGCCCCCAGCTTTATTTTTCCTTTTCAACAATTCCTTGGCAATTCGGGGCCTTTTCTGGTTCCACACAAATTTAAGGGTTGTTTGCTCCAGTTCTTTGAAAAATGTCATTGGTATTTTGATCAGGATGGCATTGAAAGTGTAGATTGCTCTGGGTAGCATGGACATTTTAACTATGTTAATTCTTCCAATCCATGAGCATGGAATACTTTCCCATCTTTTTGTGTCTTCTTCAATGTCTTTCAAGAGTGATTTGTAGTTTCTAGAATATAGATCCTTTACATCTCTGGTTAAGTTAATTCTGAGATAATGTACGATTTTTGGTGCTATTGTAAATGGAATGGATTCCCTAATTTCTCCTTCTTCAGTCTCCTTGTTCGTGTATAGAAATGCAACTGATTCCTGAGCATTGATTTTGTATCCCGCCACATTACTGAATTGGGGGTGGAGTCTTTTGGGTTTTCCATATAGAGTATCATGTCATCTGCGAAGAGAGACAGTTTGATTTCTTCTTTGCCAATTTGGATAACCTTTTATCCCTTTTTGTTGTCTGATTGCTGTTGCAAGGACTTCTAGTACTATGTTGAATAATAATGGCGAGAGTGGAAGGATGCCCATTCTCACCACTTTTACTCAATACAGTATTGGAAGTCCTAGTCAGAGGCATCCACAATGGAAGGAAGAAATAAAACTATCATTATTTGCAGATGACATAATTTTATATATAGAAAACCCTACAGACTCCACTGAAAAACTATTAGAACTAAAAAATTCAGTAAAGTTACAGGATACAAAGTCAATATACAAAAATCTTTTGTGTTTCTCTACATTTACAACAAACTATCAGAGAAAGAAATTAAGAAAATAATCCTATTTACAACTGCTTAAAAAAGAATAAAATATCTAGGAATAAATTTAACGTAGGAAGTGAAAGACCCTTACACTGAAAACTGTAAGACACTGATTAAAGAAATTGAAGACATATAAAACTGAAAACACAAATAAATGGAAAGATACATCATGCTAGCAGATTGGAAATATATTGTCAGAATGTCCACACTCCTCAAAGCAATCTTCAGATTCAAAAAAATCCCTATCAAAATTCAAATGGCATTTTTCACAAAAATAGAACAATCCTAAAATTTGTATGGAACTATAAAAGACCTTTAATAGCCACAGCAATTTTGAGAAAGAAGGACCAAGCTGGAGGCATCACAATCCCTGATTTCAAACTATTATTACAAAGCTGTAATAATCAAAACAGTATGGTAATGGCATACAAATGCATAGATTAACTGAACAGAATACAGAGCCCAAAAACAAACCCATATATGTACACATATGTGGTCAATTAATGTACCACACAAAGGAGCCAAATATATACAATGGAGTAAAAGAGTCTCTTCAATAAGTGGTGTTGGGAAAACTGGACAGCCACATGCAAAAGAATGAAATCAGACCACTATCTTACACCATACACAAAAATTAACTCAAGATGGATTTAGACTTGAAAGAAACACCTGAAACCATAAAACTCATAAAAGAAAACAGACATGGTAAGCCCCCTGACATCACTCTTGGCACTGATTATTTGGATTTGAAACTAGAAGCAAAAGCGACAAAAGCAAAAATTAACAAGTGGGGCTACACAAATAAAAAGTTTTGGCATAGCAAAGAAAACCATCAAACAAATGAAAAGACAACCTACTGGATGGGAGAAATATTTGCAAATAATTTATCTTGTAAAAGATTAATATCCAATATATACAAAGAACTGATACAACTCAACAACAACAACAACAACAATTCAACTAAAATAATGGGCATAAGATCTGAAGAGACAGGGGCGCCTGGGTGTCTAGTGAGTTAAGTGTCTGCCTTTGGCACAGGTCATGATCCCAGGGTCCTGGTGTTGGGCTTCCTGCTCAGCAGGAAGCCTGCTTCTCCCTCTCCCTCTGCTGCTCCCCCTGCTTGTGCTCTCTCACATGCCCTCTCTCTCCCTGTCAAACAAGTAAATAAAATCTTAAAAAAAAAAAAAAAAGATCTAAATAGACTTTTTCCAAAGACACACAGACGACCAACAGGTAGATGAAAAGGTGCTCAACATCACTAATCATCAGGGAAATGCAAATCAAAGCCACAATCATTTATCATCTCTTACCTGTTAAAATGGCTATTATCAAAAAGATAAGAAATAACAAGTGTTGACAAGGATAAAGAGCTGTGCACTGTTGGTGGGAACGTAAATTGATGTAGCCACTGTGAATAACAGTATGGAGGTTCCTCAACAAATTAAAAATATAACTACCATACGATCTAGCAATCCATCTCAGGCCATTTATCCAAAGATAACAGAATCATTATCTCAAAGAAACATCTGTAATCCTATGTTCACTGCATCATTATTCACAATAGCCAAGGTGTGGGAAACAATTTATATGTCCACCAATAAAAAGAACGGTTTATATACAATAGAGTACTACACAGCCTTAGAAGGAAATTCTGCCATTTAGGACTATGTGCATGAAATTTGGAGAGCATTATGCTAAATGGAATAAGCCAAATAGAGAATGATAAATAATGGTATCACTTATATGGGGATCTAAAAAAAGAAAGTTGAACTCACAGAAACAGAGTAGAATGGTGGTTGCCAGGGATGGGGGAAATGGGCAGATGTTGATTAAAAGGTATGAACTTTTAGTTATAAAATCAGGGAGGTCTGAGGATCTAATGTACAGTATAATGACTATAGTTGATAACACCGTACCATATAATTGAAATTTGCTAAGAGGGTAGATCTCAAGAGTTCTCAACAGCAGAAGAAAAATGTAAATATTTGAGACGATGGATGTATTAACCCAAATGTGGGAATTCTCTCACGTGTATGACTATCAAATCATCACATTAAACAATTCAAATGTATTATAATTTTGCCAATTATACCTCAATAAAGCTAAAAAAATGGCAAAATGAATATATTTTGAAACAAAAAATCTGAGAGAATTCAGTGCCAGCAGACCTAGATAAAAACAAATGAACCATAGGGGCCCTGGGGTGGCTCAGTTGGCTAGGTGACTGACTCCTGATTTCAGCTCAGGTCATGATCTGGGGTTGTGGAATTGAGCCCCAAGTCAGGCTCTGAGCTCAGCAGGCAATCTGCTGGAGATTCTCTCTCTCTCTCTCTCTCTTTCTCTCCACCCCCCCCCAGCTCCTCTCCTGCTCGCACTTAAGCACGCTCTAGCAAATCTTAAAAAAAAAAAAAAAAAAAAAAAACACACACACACACAGAAAAAAAGTAAAATATATTTAAAAAATAGAGCTTACTGATCTAAAAGGCAAAGAAAGAAAAAGGTATATAAGAGATATGTTTTTACACAGTAGTTAGTACATACAAATAGAAGGCAGAGCTCTGGAAAACAGTTGTGGAGGTTCCTCAAAATGTTGAAAATAGAGCTACCCTACAATCTAACAATTCCACTACTAGGTATTTACCCCAAAGATACTAATGTAGTGATCCAAAGGAGCACACTGCATCCCAATGATTACAGCAGCAATGTCCACAATAGCCCAACTATGGAAAGAGCCCAGATGTCCACCAACAAATGAATGGATAAGGAAGATGTGGTGTATATATGTGTATATATATATATATATATATACACACACACACACACACACACACAATGGAATATTACTCAGCCATCAAAAAAAGGAAATCTTGCCATTTGCAATGACACGGATGGAACTAGAGGGTATTATGCTAAGTGAAATAAGTCAATCAGAGAAACACAATTATCATATTATCTCACTGATATGTGGAATTCAAGAAAAAAAAAAAAACAGAATATCATAGGGGAAGAGAAGAAAAAATAAAACGAAATGAAACCAGAGAAGGAGACAAACCATAAGAGACTCTTCACCTTAGGAAACAAACTGAGGGTTGCTGGAGGGGGGGAAGGTGTGGGTTGGGGTAATAGACATGTGGGGATAGACATTAAGGAGGGCACGTGATGTAATGAGCACTGGTTATTATATAAGACATGTGGGGATAGACATTAAGGAGGGCATGTGATGTAATGAGCACTGGTTATTATATAAGACTGATGAATCGCTGACCTCTACCTCTGAAACCAATAATACCTTATTTGTTAATTAACTGAATTTAAATTTTTTTAAAAAATAACTTCAATGACCAAAAAAACACTATTTATGGTAGCCTCTGGATGAGTGAGAAAGGGGATTCAAGAAAAGGGGCTCTGAGAAATTTTCTTGGGTGATGGTAATAATGTACTATATCTTGATAGGGTTTGTGAATTCAGATTTTACATTAAAAAAAAAAAACACAAGAACGAATCAAAACTGTAAACAAATACTGAGCTTTAGTTACTAATGTCTACAATTTACCTTGTGATGCATCCATATGTTAGTGATAGAATCCAGATGGTGTATATATGGTGTTGGATGTAAAATTCTTTCAACTTTAATATTTTTTTGAATTTTCATAATTAAATATAAGAATTATTCCTCTTCAAAAAAAATAGAAGGCAGATACAAATCCATATAAATAAGTAATTACATTAAATAAAGACAAAAAGCTCCAATTAAAAGACGAGATTGTCATACTAGATTTTAAGTTTATTTTTCTCTCTCAACACAAGGACCTACATACACCCTAGCATAAATTATGATTTCCTCTAGCTCAGACTGAGGCCCCAGAGGACTACGAACTAAAAGGAGCAAAAGATGATCTATAACAAGTTAAGTTTTACGGATCAAAAGTAAATAATAAAACCTAACACAAAAACAAAACATTAATTGAGCTACCATTTGTTGACAACCTATAAAACCTAGTACTTTGCATATATTATCGCTAATCCTTTTATCAACTCTGCAAATATTATCCCCTGTTTACATTCAACAAACTGAGGCACTAAAGTTTTATACTGCATTTTCCTAGGAGCTCAACACTCTTAAGAAGAGAAGCCAGGATTTTTACCCTTTTTCAATCTATTTCCAATAAGTAAGCTTTTTCAACAAAAAACTGCCTCATTAATAATGACCTAATATCTTAAAGTATTTACATAATGCTTAGTCATTTGTGGAAGCATATAATTAAGATCAAGGTTACAATCTTTTTAAAATATATAAATGACAAAATGGCAAGTCCAGATTTAATTCTGATAGCTATTAAACTTAACTTTTAAAAGCACATATACCTGAAACTTCTCTACATGGTCCTTCAGATTCTGGTGGAGGGATAACGTTATAAAGGACAAAGTCCTGTAAGTATAACAGTAAAACCAGTTTCTTGGTGGAAAACTAAGATAATTCATACAGAACAGTATTTTACACAGTTTGAAAACCATCTTTTTCATGAACATTTTGATATTTCAATGGTGCCAATAAAAGCAGGGTTTTTTTTTTTCCGATGTCAGAGAAAAATATTTATTAAAAACTGAAATCCTCTAATAGGTAATCCAAGAAGACTAATTTGAAGATAACTGATCTTATATCTTGAGATATAAGGTATATACAAGGTTTATATACAACGTATGTCACAAATATTAAATTCCTTTGGAATTCAAATATTCTGGGGGTGTTGGAATATGACCCAATTTTTATACATAAATTTAACTAGCCAAAGCCTCAGAAATGCCTACTTTCAAATCAGTTTTATTATACATTCCTAAGGGCAAGTACCATGTCTTCTTTGTATCTCCAGCTTAGCATATGGTCATTGTTCAATGAGTGATTCATTTAACCTTAGGATACTTCATGATTGTAAAGCAGGTGGAAAATGTAAGTTATTTTTTTTAATATTAATATACCCCTGAAAGGATCCAGTGAACTCAATAATGAGCATGCAAATAAAATACTGAAACAGAAACTCAGATGACACTGGAAAACCAACTTCTCATGCCTAACAACTAATTAAAAAATGACTATTGCTAATAGTCTACCTTTATCACATTTTGAAATTATGTGTAATTATCATTTTGATGTGTTATATGTGATTACTAGATATAATCACTTAAATGTAGATTTAAATGTTCCATTGGGCTTTAAAAATATTACCAAATACTTTGATTCAATCTAAAGGCATTTTATAATTCAGTTAAAACAATCATATTTTTCTTCTCAGATTAGAGTTAATATAAAAAAAGGTTTACTCAGCCATCATATTATTAAGCAAATTACAACAAATTCTTGATAACACAGTTAACTGCTAACCTTTAAAAAGGAATTTCTTGAGATACTGAATTTATTTACTTTTACTCTGGGAGTCGAGAAACAAAAGAGAAACCACATAAGGCAATTAAAACTGCAATTCCAAATGGCTAAGGTACAACATTTCCATTGCATTCTAGAAATAGAGGCTTCCTGATATGTCCTCTCCTTATTTTTAGCACTCCACCACAAAGCTAACAACTACTCTAGAAACTTGAAATTACCTCCATCTACAAGAAAATAATAAAATCACTGAACTAAAAAAAGAAAAATCTGATCACATTCTCAAACCTAACGCCCCCCTCCTCTAACTTCTATGTTTGCAATGACTATTTTATTCTAAAATCAATCTCTGCCATATCTTTCTTACTGCTTACTATTTTTTTTTTTAAGGGGGAAGCAGGGCAGAGAGAGAGGGAGAGAAAGAATCTTAAGCAAGCTCCATGCCCAGGGCATGAGCTGTGAGCTGGAGGCAGGGCTTGATCTTACAACCCTGAGATCATGATCTGAGCCAAAACCAACAGTCGCCACGCAGGTGCGCCTTACTGCTTACTAGTCTTTTCTTCACTTCTGGGGGGAAACTTGGAGAAATAAAATTCAGGAGATATTTAAATAATCTATGGCAGAAGAGGCAGATATACCATTAGCGAGAGAAGAGTAAAACTTGAAAACTTTTAGGGGCACCTAAGTGGCTGCTTCTCTCTCTCTGCCCCTCCCTCTGCTTGTGCGCTCTTGCTGTAATATAAATAAGTAAATCTTTAAAAAAAAAAAAAAAACCTGAAAACTTTTAAAAAGCATATTAGCTTCACTCCAGAGTCTGATTAATAAGAACTAAATGCTTTCAAAAACAACTTCTCTCAAGAAACCTTTGAACCTGGCCTACCATTTTCTACTGACTTACATAGTATGTTCAGATGCTTGTTTTCATTTCTTAATCATCAGTCTTGAAACAAAATATGAAACACTTGTATATTCTGACTGCCTTTCTCAAAGGCAGGAATCCCTATCAAAACTGATGTAAAATAAAGCACTCATGTGAAAAAGTCTATTTAAAGCCCTATATTTAATATCAAGAATCATATCCAATGTACCTGTGTTTGAGATTTTCATATTTAAAGAAAAGTTATCAATACAAGTTTAACAAACTACCAGATACAGCAGGAAAGACTTAGGCTCAGAAACACGTGGCAATGTGGATGAAAGAAATGCCGAAGTTACATACTGAGAAGGTACAGTAATGATGTAAAATACTTTAATTTCAACTTTCCCCATTAAAGATTATTCCTCTCAGTTCTGCTCTGAACAGGGAAACCCAGATAATTAACACGTTTGGGATAAACTCTAAAGGACTGAGATGCAGCTAAGAACTTAGCCTACAGATTAATAATGACAGAAGTAAAAATGTTCCACAAAGCATTTTTATTTCAACTGGCAAAGAAAGGAAATAAAAGGAACCAAGTGACTTCAAGTAATAAAAGGCAGAAAGCTGGCTTTTAGTAGTTTGTTTTGACCACATTGGTTATAGAAGATTTAAAATCCAGAAGTCATTAGTCTCATGTCACTTTTTTTTTTTTTAAAGATTTTGTTATTTAGAGAAAGAGCATGTGAGAGAGAGAGCGCACGCACGTACCCACAGGTCGTGGAGGGGGATGGATAGATGCAGAGCGAGAAGCAGACTCCCCGCTGAGCAGGGAGCCCAATGTGGGGCTAGATCCCAAGGATCCCAAGATCATGACCTGAGCTGAAGGCAGATGCTTAAACGACTGAGCCACCCAGGGGCCACCTCATGTCACTTTTAAAGTCTCAAAAACAATCCCATTCTTAACCCACCAGCATCATTACAAATGTATTAGTAACATGATGGAACTACGCAGACAAAACCCAAAGCCAGATGTTAAAAAATTTTAAAACCTTGTGAACCAGGCCTTGATAACAAGGAAAAAAGCAGCAGTAACTCTCTTCCTAGATCACGGAAAGAGTAAATAGGTCCTTTTATTCCTCTCCAACCCATATCCAGAGGGGGCAGCTCTCCCCATTCCTTGATAACTAACCTCCATATTCTAATATATCCAAAGACTCTTTCCTTCTTTTCCTCCTTCCATCCATTTTCTTCCCTTCATTCCAATTCTAACCAATTTAGTTTTCTGTTGAATGACTCCTTTTCTCCCCAAATTCCCTCATCTTTTCCCTTTTCTTTCTGTTGTTTTTTTTTTTTCCATCTGTTTACATATCTGGGTTTCTAATTCCACAACGAAGGAATACACACTGCGGTTAATCAAAGAAATTCTATGTTGAAATGGGGAAAAAAAACTGAATGTGGCCCTGTATTTTCTCCAATATAACGTCTGCACAATACATAACCTATTTCCTAGTAACGCTGCCCCTCACTCATGAGAGCTAAAAAAAAAAAAAAAAAGCTTCATTACTCACAAACGAGTTTACTCAAAAATAAGTTGATAAATGATTGAATATTTGGACTCATAGAGAACTGTTATCTAAATCAGCACTTCCCTACATTTATTTCTTAAAGCAATAGTCCAACAAGGTGTTCCACAGAAAAATAATGGTTTCATAGTCAAATCACAGTAGGTTCTTAACATAATCTAAGAAATCCTGAAGTGAAGAAATTTAACTTCATTATTCGGCTTTTTCCAAACCTAAGCTAGTAAGTCCCTTTTCCGGCAACATTTATTAATACCTCACAGAACATGCATTTAGGAAATATTAATCCTAACCACTGATTAAAATATATCATACAAAATATTATAATCTTATAATCTTAATGGTTCTCAAATGTGAGAACTTTTGATAAGCTAAAAGTGAATTTACATAGAAATTAATTACCTTGCTAGGTCAAAGTGACTCACTTTAAATATCATAGGTATACCGACCTTACCTAGGCTCATTTAAGAATTGGACTGTAATCACCATTTCTGATTATTTTTTTTGAAGGGGAATAAAGAGCAAAATTTTCCTTAATGTCAAGTGTATCATATGAAATAGAATATTTATTCTACAAGTATTAAGATATAAGACTACTGTCATTTCTCCATTCATTTTCATGTTTGATCTTCTCAAGCGGGAGAAAAGAACGGGATTTTGTGACTTACAAAACCTAGTTACTACAAAGGCATGTTACATATGAATTTATCAGAATACGTTACACAATAAAAAAAATTTTAGTGAAAATGTGTCAATTTTCCCCGTAAGGTTAATTATCAATTATTTACTTCACAGGTTTTAAAGAGTATATTTCAAAGTACACACATTTTACCTGAAAGCTCCGTAAAGTGGTCTGTACCAACAGACAAATGAACAAGGAGTAAAAAGCAAGAACCACAGGATACTCAATCCAAAATCAACCCCTCTTGTAGGATCAACACAAAACCAAGCCAAGCATCCGAAGATATTTAGAAAGAGGGTTACAGCGTGGACTGTGGAATCAAAAAACAAAATAGAAATGTTTACATTCAATTTATGAATTCATTCAACAAAAATTGTAAATGAAAAAATTCTTCCTTAGAGCAAATGTCTTCTACCCCTTGTTTCCAGTCAGTATCTTTCAAAACACATTGCTGTTTCTTACACATTTGATTTGAAAACAGTATATACAGGAAAAAGAGTCCTTAATATATGCACTGTCTGGCAACAATTCTTTTGGCCCTCTCCTAATGGGCAATTACCAGAGAAGCACTGCCTTAAGGGATTCTTCCTTGAGAAAGAAACATATGAGGGGCCTCTGATCCAAGGCCCTGCCAGGGAAAGAACCAGGACTTGGGAGGAAAAAGATCCTACACTCTGAATTACATTTTTACAGAGTAGGCTGCAAACTCCTCCCAGAGTAGACTATACAAGGAGGAAAAAACTGGGAAAGTGTCCTGTGCAATCTCATTGTAACATTTTGAAGCAATTCATTAGAAGCACTGACCTAAAAATACTAATACAGTAGCAATTTCAGGGACCATATAGTCAATCTCTCAGGCTTATTCATCTTCATAGGGTTATCATTTTTTTAAAGTGCTGGGATAAATACGGTGTTTTGGTAGAGGATTAAACTTACTTTTAAAGAAAGGAAATAATGCATTTCAGCTGCTGTGGCAGAACTTGCTTTTAATTAACACAGTTAATGGAAAATTCTTCATATGTTAATAATTACATATCCAGAAAGACCTAAAACAAAAACTCTGAGTACTATCTAACTATACTTTGATCCTAAAGAACTACATTTACCCATTATAATTAATAACTTTTTAAAAGGATTTCTTAAAAATTTATTCACAGGCTAAATTAAAAGAAATATTTTTTTCAAAAGTTAAAATAATATTCAATGTAAATTAATATAAGAAAAATACACTAACAAACTACTACTTGAATTAAAAATAAATGAAAAACCTAGTAAATCCAAATACAAAAATCTCAACTTATATTAAAAACTTTAAAATTTTTCCAACTTATTAAATAAAACTAGTTAAATTAACAAAAGAAGATAAAGACATACATTATAGGGTGCCTCTAAATTTGCTTTATTGACTAGCTAAATATACAAACTCTAAGAGGCAGGGCACCAGAGGAAGAGCGAAAACACCTGGGTTATAGAGATATTCTATTGAGCTAATCAACCTCTGCATTTCAATTTTTCAGCTACAGAAATACTCTTCCACGTTTAAAACTCCACTCCCTCCATTCTATTACACAAAGAAGACTCTTCCTTATTACCATTAGGATTTCTAACTCTCACGGAAGTTAGCTTCCTAATAAATTCACACACGATCTTTAGTCTCAAAATAAAAGCAGTTTTTGTCAATGGCTTAAAAACAGATTTCAAAAGACCGTGAAATAGGAAGTTATTGTTTTTTAACATTAAATAGCATCCAACTGCCCAAAAAAGTTTTATATATTCACAACATTATAATTCAAATTTCAGCCTTAAGAGAATTTTTAAAGGTTTACCTCCTAATTCACCTAAGGAAAGAAAGAAAATATGGATATGTGTATTTAAGGTTCATTAAAAATTCTTCCAACTATTGATAAAAATATCAATTTAATTTTGTGTAATCTATTAAAATTTCTTTCTAAACGTTTTCACAATAACCAAAAACCATGATCAATAAGTAATTTATTTGTACCCCAAAAAAAGTAAGATGTCCAGGCCTACTTATTAAACAATTAGTCCACTCACACACAGACCAAAAAATATACAGAAAGGCAAGGTAACGTGAAACACATGATCCTATGTTGCTAATTTCAATCCCATTCCAATCCACTTGGTGGATTCCAGGTATACATATAACACTAAAATTTTTAGGGCATTTTGTCCACATGATTTGTAAACTGAATGACTCAACTTCACAGAAAATTTCCATTTGCTTTATTAAGCACTCAAATCTGTTATTAGTGGACCTAAATATGCAACTATCACTACAATATTCTTCTTGATAAACTCTGCATTACAACACAGACACCTAACATAAACGGATTTTAAACAGTATAATTATCTTCTTGACTAATTGATCTTTAAGTGGCTTGTTTTCCTTTTTTTTTTTTAATTCAAGAATATACTCAAAGAGGTTAAGAATCATTTCAGTGATAGTTCTAATTGCTTCAGTTCCTTTATAAAGTTTTTATTTCAAGTAAGGTACTTTTGAAAGTATATCTTCATCTTATTTGGGTTTAAAACATAAATTACTTCTTCATTTTGGTACTCTGTAGGTTGTACAACATGGAAATCTAGACTCTGCGCTCTGGAGTCAAGCTATCCAATTCCAATCCTAATTGTTGTGCGGTCTTGAACAAGTTACTCCAATTCTCTAAGCTTTGGTTTCCTTACCTTAGGTAAGTAATACAGTACCTGCTTCACAGTGTAGTTAGGAGTTAATAACATCATGTATACAAAGAGATTAGTACTGTGCCTGGCACAAATAAATCCTCAATGAATGTTCTCTTTCATTATAATTATCGCTACAGTGTGGAAGCATTTGTCTCCTCTGAAACCATTAACAGGTTGACACTTCTTGAAAATAACTTATTAAAACAATCTCCATTCTATGAAATTTAGAAACATCATTGAGCTGGTACTAGATCTTACTTTATTCCAGATAATGCTTCTTTAAATATTGAGAAATCCTCTTTAAATACTTTAAATAAGAGATCTGTCAACTCAACAGGATTAAGAAAAACTGTATTCTAAAAACCGCAGAAAGTTATATATTTATAAAACAAAACAGAACTATTTTGAAACAATTAGCATTAGTAAAGTAACCATTCATTTAAAATTAATCATCTTTCCCATTCAATCTCTATTCACTAAATTCCTTGTAGAATTTTCTTCCAACCCCTATCTCCCCCATCCAAAATCTGTTTTTCCACTAGGTCAAAGAACTTATACTTAAAATGCTAGGCCAGGTCTGCCCATTAAAAAATAATTATTATATATATGCATATATCATATACTGATTAAATAAAATATATGGGTTGTTTACATGTACATACATAAAATCAAAACCTTTAATGTTTAAAGTATATAATACTACCTACACTGGAGATTTAGCAAGATGCTAGATCAACAACAAAATCTCAAAGAAAAACTAAGAGTTAAGCATATACTATACATAAGGAATCACTACTCACATTCTACAGTAACTTCACATATGTGAATAACTCTCCGAAAAGATTTTGAGGAAAATTGTCTCATTTATTTGGGGGCGGGGAACGGCTCCCCAATTATACAGTAACACACATAAATTTCCTCCATCAAGAAGGCACACTATAAATTCTCCATTAACCCAGAAATTATGCAGGTGAGAAGTCATGACAGCTACACCTCTCCTACTAACATAGTAACATTAAAAGGGGCTGAGACTACTGTTTGTAATAAAAGTGAAACAGAAAAAGTGGGAATTCTGTGTGCACAGAACAAACTGTTAACAGCTTTATATTTTATTTTAGTTATTATATGAATTGTAATTATACTCAAAACAATGCAAGCACCACAGCGTAAATATATGTCCTAATGTTCTATCTAGGAAAATATCCTATATTAACTAGGTACTTCCAATAATAAAAGTACTTATCAACCACTAGAAAAGTAAATTGTGCTCAAAGCTCTAAGACAAATTATAATAATATTTTATGGCCCTTTTAAAAAGTCATAATGCTTTGAAGAATTTTTTAAACAGCCTTCATTTGTATAAAAATAGTATAATTTTTTCAAAACAAGTATTACCTAGATAGTATTTTACAACTACTCCTTTTTCCTCAAAACATACATATATGTGACAGAGAAGTTCTTTCCTCAAAAGAATGCCAGTTCTCATATATGCTTTCCTCAGTTTAGACTGTCGCATACAGTCTAATTTTGCAATACCTAAATATATTTCACTCTGAAAGTTAAGAGCCCTACAAAAAAAACTTTTTGTGATACTATCCTTAATATCTGAATTCCAAAAAGGGTGGTTTTGACAATAAAACATAAACTCTGTTGAACATACAGTTTATTTTATACTCACACATCCACAAGTAGTACATAATCTTTACTGTCTTCTGGAATTCTACAGGAATGTCTACAGAAAAATCCTGATAAAAACAAGGTCCCACAGGAAAATTGCCAGGGAGAGGTGGCCAATTATTTTTTCTGCCTGCAAATAAAAAAAAAAGTATATTAGGACCAATATGTGCTATTCTTATTTTTGGTTTCATAATAAAGAACATTATTTATTCTTTTAATAGATGTTTTATAAATCAAATCCTGTATCTCTACATTCCTATATTTATACAGCTTTGAAAGCCAAGCTTTGCATTTTTAAAAATTTTCCCAAAGTAGGGGCACATGGCTGGCTCAGTCGATAGAATATGCGACTCTTGATCTAGGGTTGTGGGTTTAAATCCTGCACGGGGTGTAGAGATTACTTTAAAAAAAAAAATCTGAAACTCTTCCCCCAGGGTATCACTTTAGAAAACAGTAGATGGTAAAATATTTTTCCAGTGTCATATAATGTTTAGCAGGAACCATTTATATACAGTTGGTACAAGAAACAAACAAAAAAGAGCAAAAAGACATACCCTGTGACTCTACCCTAAAAACAGACTTATTTCTCAAAGTCCCAAGAGTCTGGCTGTCATGTGAAGGTCATGCAGTTTTTAAAATATCTACAATTTCCTCTTCGGCATCTTAAGTCTTTGAATATAATTCCTAGCCCATGTGGAGAGGGAAGACCAGCTTCTGAATTTTGAGTTTTCTACTGTTAACTCCATGAAGAGACACACAATTCACTAATACCAAGGAATCAAATTTGGATATCCCAAAGTCTGAAAAAATGATATTCAAAATATCCATGTAAGAAAACCATCAAACTAGGAGAAAATATGAAACAGTCAGGAGACGGGACCCAAGGAATTTTAACACCATCAAAAACCGAGAGGAAAAATAAATTCAAACTATGAGGAGGGAAAAACATGTCTTTATAAAGAAATGAAACTGAAAATAGGGCTTGGGAAGCGGTGGGAGCAACAGAAATACTAAAATTAAAGCAAGAAGTCAAAACATTAAAAACAGAAGGTAAACACAACACCTAAAGGCCTCTTCTCATTTTAGAAATTATATGCAACAATTTTTGAAAATTTGATTTTATATACTTTGTATAGATGAAGAAAATTTTACAGTGGAAAACAAGAAAGACCTATGTCTGATTCTTCCCAACATGTCTGTGCTATTTATAATTCTTACCAAATTTCATATTCATTTCTCATATAAGTTTCATACTACTTGAGAGGAGCAGAGAATAGCAACATAAGAACTAGGATCTGAAAACAGAAGTGCCTAGCCATTTATTGGCTAGGAGGCACTGGGTACCTTAAACTCTTGAAGGCTTGATAAAATCTGAAGACATCTATAAAATCTTACATTTCTTCATAAATTTAAGAGTAGAAATAACAAGAGAATAACAACTATACCACCCTTCAGGGAATTATATTGATAATTAAATGAGTTAATAGATGATAAGTATAACATACTACAAAGTCTAACACTTAATTTCTCACTCTTCATTACTATCTTTACTAAAGTATCTCCCATAGAAATAACTTATATTAGTCAATACTAAGGACATAGGACAGATTTTATTACAGGTATTTCAGAAACACTGATCTCAAATAAACCTTTAGTTTCTCCTTTTATAGATGTTGTCTCTAATGTCGCAAGCCAACAAAACGGCCAAGGATGAATGTGTCCTCACAAGGCCCTAGGCTTACACACTTTTTTTAATAGTCTTTGAATATATAAATTTTATTTTTAGTTTTTATTTAAATTTGCTAGTTAACATATAGAGTAATACTAGTTTCAGGGGTACATTATAGTGGTTTAACACTTCCATACAATACCTGATGCTCATCACAGCAAGTGCCCTCAAGCCCCAACCCCACCCACCTCCCCTCTGGTAACCATCAGTTTGTTCTCTACAGCTGAGTGTGTTTCTCAATTTGCCTCTCTTTTTTCCCCCTATGATCATTGGTTTTGTTTCTTAAACTCCACATATGAGTGAAATCATGTTGTATTTGTCATCCTCTGACTTAGGCTTACACAATCTAAGATAAGGAAGAAATAGTTCAGTATATTGTTGCTGACCTAGCCCTGTCATTCCACCACTATCCTAGACATAGTAACAATGATCTGTCTAGCTCTTTAATCCTGTAGCCAGACACTGCTACCTTTCTCTAAGATACGACCTTGAAGTGGCCTTTGGTAGTCACAGTCTAATAGATTTCATGGCAAATGATCAATTCAGTACTTATTTCTTTGGTATTATTGAGAAACCCGAGGTTTCCCAGAGTCATGCCACACATTTTTTTTTAATATGATTTGACAGGTATGTTATACTGCTGAAGACAGGGGCAGATAATTAGAAACTGGGCTGAATAAAAAAAAAGTTAAATTTAGGGCACACTCTCACGTACTCTTAAAGTTTCAATAGACGCAAAGAGGGCCCAAGTGCAGAATCAAAGGCTCCTGGCCAAACCCCAAAATTATCATATTCACATTCACTTTCTGTGTGATAAGGCTAACACTGTTATAATCTATCAAAAGACTATGCAAATCAGCCAAGATCAGAGAGCTACAGAATAACAAGCAGGAAATCTGCTTTCTGATCTTGCTAGAACAGGAAAAAATGGCATGGCTTTATCCATAAACCAAATGACTTAAGAGCTACTACAGGCATAATTTAAAGTGTTTAGAAGTTATTTTTATTTCAAACTTCTTTGGATACTACCATGTTGACTGAGATTTTGCATTTCCCGTTCTCGTCGATCTAATTCTGCTGCTTTTCTTTCTAGTTCTTCTTGGCGCTTAAGAAGCTCAGCTTGTGCCAAAGCATGTTCCTTAAACAAACAAACAAACATCAATGAATGAATAGGTTGTCAGAATTAGAAAATCCTGTAACACGACTATGCTATCTACTCTCTCCCTTCCTCTACAATGCCAGTAACTTTTTTTTAAGTTTATTTTTTAGTCATCTCTTCACTGAATGTGGGGCTTGAACTCACAACCCTAAGATCAAGAGTCATACAATGTCAGAATCTTAATTCAAATACTCTTCCAAAATATAGGAATTCAGGGGCACCTTGGTGGTTTAGTCAGTCATGGGGCTCCCTGCTCAGTGGGGAGCCTGCTTCTCCCTCTCCTCCCCGGTCGTGATCTCTGTCGCTACCCCTGGCTCTCTCTCTCTCAAATAAATAAATAAAATCTTTAAAAAAAATACAGGAATTCACTCAAAGTTACAGTTTCAGAAGATATTATGGAGATACTTGACTGATTTTGGTTTGGGGTTTTTTTCTTTTGTTTTTAAAGATTTTATTTATTCATTTGTCAGAAAGAGAGAGCACAAGCAGGGGGATCGGCAGGCAGAGGGAGAAGCAGGCTCCCATGGAGCAAGGAGCCTGATATGGGGCTCAATCCCAGGACACAGCTGAAGACAGACGCTTAAACGACTGAGCCACCTAGGCATCCCTGGTTTTGGTTTTTTGGTTATGAAAACCATCAGTGAAAATATTGAGCATATTTAGAACAGGACAAAATTCTCTCAGTAAGAGTAGTCAGAGTCCTAATTGGGAAAATAAAATTAAGGTGACCTCTGTGCCTACATGAGAATGATGAACAAAGGGAACAACTGAGACAAAACAGACAAAGGGAGAAAACGATAACTGAATTGCCTCTTAAGAATTGGTTTGAATGGTACCTAAGGTTTCCAATGCAAGAATATACAGTATCTTCTATTTTAGAAGACAATGAGATGAAAGAAGGATATGATTAAGAAATTCTGGTTTGTAACTCCATCTGCCTTTATGTAATACTAGGCATCCTATTCATCTCCTTTATTCTCATATTTTTACCACCTGCTACTTCCTACCACTGTCCTTTGCTTAGCCATTACAACTCTTTTCCAACAGTTTCTTATCTTATCATTGGTACTATAATAGCATTGTGCATTAAAAAGTGAAGCCAACAAAAGACAAGGAAAATTTCCCTAAACAAATTGTTCATAAAGAGGATATATGAATTCAATAACTGCTAATAATAGGATAAAGTCAATATTACAAGCTGAAAAAGAACTGTGTTATAGGGTTGACAAACTAGCTAACCCAGACTCAAAAGTAAGTTAAAAATTAAATAAGGCAAAAAAAAAAAAAAAGGCAACATATAAAGAATTCTTCTACTCTGAAGATGTTACTGATATTGTAATTTCCAATACAAATTTACACACATAACATGAACTAACCTTTGCAATCTGTGTATAAGCTGGATGTTCCTCCGTTGGTTTCATTATTGCTGGTTGTGTACTGGGTACATTAGGCATTTTCACAGTGCCTGGTGGAGGCTAGGAAGATTAAGAAAAGGACAAATTATATAAGAGAGATCCAATTTTAACTTCTTTCAAAAGGCCTAACCCCCAAAAAAGCAAAACACCAAGAACTCCTCTCTTCCCCCTCTAGTGTGTAGTAAAGTGCTGCTTCAGCGCTCCATCTCCATTTTCTCAAACTCACTCATTCCTCAACTCTCCAATTTGGCTGTTACCGCTACCACTACACCGCAAACACTCTCCTCCAGGATGCCACATGTAAAAACACAAAACAAAACAGTGAAGTATTGCTTTTTAGTAAAATACAAATAGTGCCAAACTGAAGAATTTACATCAAGGTTAATTGGTAACTCTTTCCACCAAAGAAAGGTATGTGCCGGGGCCCTAAAAAGTTCATAGGAGAGGTTAGCTGAGAAGATGGCAGAGGAGGAGGGCCCTAAACTCAGCTCCTCCCACAGATACAACTAGAAAACATCCACATCCACGGAAATAACCAGAAACAGCCCAAGGGCTGGCAGACACTCCACAATGAAAGGCAGGGAAGAGTCCACATCAAAGGAGGTATGAAGGGCGAAGACAGAGTCTGGGAGCAAAAGGGACCACAGTCAGCCGCCACGGAGAAGGAGCCCGTGGCACAGAGAACAGCGGCAAACAGACTTTCATACAGGGGAGCCTGCTAGCGGGGAGGATGAATCTCCATATTTGCCTTTGAAATTTCAAGAGTTCTTAAAACCAGCAGGACTTAAAACCTAGAATTTTAAAAACCAGCATGCTCAGCACTGGGAGAGCCCAGAAGGTTTTAGGAAACAGAGTCCCTCATCTTAAAGAGAGAGCATGAAAAACAGCCTATGCAGATGCAGTGTAGAACTAGCCATTTAAAAAATGCCATGGGCAGACAAGAAGGGGAGAGATTTGCTCATCTCACAGCACAGTCCGGACAGACAGCAATCATGGGGAGACGCCTCCAGGAACAAAGGAGCTGGCAGGTGACATTTTCCTCCCTTGCTCCCCAGCATAAATAACAGCCACCTGCGGAAACCAGTACTGTGTGGACACATGCTACTTAACTTGCTTACACCAAACCAAGCCCCGCCATATGTGCTTTGGCAGATCAGCCCTTCCCAGTCATGCTCCCCTGAGTCCTGCTGCTGTGGGGGTCCCTCCCCCAAGAAGAACCCCCTGCCAGTACATCTCCTGACCTGCTTCTTTTGCAGGACTGCAGTTCCAGCAGTGGCAGGTATTATTTCACAAAGAGGTCACTGCACACCTTGCTATTCACAGTAGGTAAAGAAAGCATCAGCAAACAACTGGACTGAAGGAAAGATTCCAGAACTCAACAGCAGAGCACCAGCAACACACCCTGGGGGACAGGGACACTGCATTACAGGGTTCTATAACAATAATAGCTTTTGAAGAAGAGGTGTGAAGAGTAAGGTAAGTAGGTGACTTCTCTAACACAGAGAACAGACACAGAAAGTCAAATAGAATGAGAAGACAGAGAAACATCTCCCAAATGAAAGAACAAACCAAACCACAGCAAGAGACTAAAGCAAAATGGATATAAATAAGATGCCTGAAAGAAAATTTAAAGTAATGATCAAAAAGAAACTCACTGGACTGGAGAAAAGAGTGGAAGACATCAGTGAGACCCTTAAGACAGAGATAAAAAAAAAAAGAACCAGAGGTCAAGAACACAATAAGTGAAATTAAAAATACACTTGATGTAATAAATAGCAGTCTTGATGAAGCCAAGGAATGAATTAATACCTGGAAGACAGAGTAATACAAAGTAACCAAGCTGAGCAAAGGAAAGAAAAGTATACAAATTGAGAACAGTATTAAGGAACTCAGCAACTCCATCAAAGGTAGTAACATCCACATTACAGGGATCTCAGAAGAAGAGAGGCAGAAAATTTATTTGAAGAAATAACTAAAAACTTCCCTAATGTGGGGAAGGTAACAGATAACCAGATTCAGGAGGCAGGGAGATCCTCCAAAAAAATTCAACCCAAGGAGATGCACAGCAAGACACATAGCAATTAAAATGGCAAAAAGAAGGGATAAAGAAAAAACATTTAAAGCAAGACAAAAGGTAGAAGTTACATACAAGGAAAATCCAATAAGGCTACAAGTGAATTTTTCAGCAGAAACTTTGCAGGCCAGAAGGGAATGGCATGATACATTCAAAGCAGTACAAGGGAAAAATCTGCAGCCAAGAATGCTCTATCCAGTAAGGCTATCATCCAGAATAGAAAGAGAGATAAAGAGTTTCCCAGGAAAACAAATGTTAAAGGAATTCATAAGCACTAAACCAGCCCTACAAGAAATTTTAAAGAGGACTCTTTGAGTGAAAAAGAAAGACCATAAGTGAGAGTACAAAAAATAAAAAACACAAAAGCAGTAAAAATAAATATTTCTGTAAAAATCATTGAAGAGATTCATAAAATAAAAGGAATGTGAAATATGACACTATATACCCACAAGACAGGAGGAAGAGGAGTAAAGAATGGGTTTAAACTTAAGCAACCATCAACTTTAATATAGACTGCTATATGCAGAAGATGTTATATACAAATATAATGGTAACCAAAAATCAAAACCCAGTAATAAATATACAAAGACTAAAGAGAAAGGGATCCAAACATATCATGAAAAAAAGCCAATTAACCATGAAAGACAGGAAGAGAAGAAAGAATCAGAAAATCTATAGAAAAAACCATAAAACAAAATGACATAACTACATATCTATTAATAATTGCTCTGAATGTAAATGGACTAAATGATCCAATTAAAAGACAGAGGGTGACAGAGTGGATACACAAATAAGATCCATGTATATGCTGCCCACAAGAGACTCATTTCAGACCTAAAGACACCTGCAGATCAAAAGTGAGGGGATAGAAAAACATTTATCATGTAAATGGATGCCAAAAAAAACCTGGGTAGCAATATTTATATTGGACAAAATAGACTTAAAACAAAAGACCACAAGAGACAAAGAAGGGCACTATGTAATAATGAAGGAGACAATCCAACAAGAAGAGATAACAACTGTAAATATATATGCACCTAACATGGGAGCACCCAAATACATAAAATAGTTAACAAATATAAAGGAACTAATCAATAGTAATACAATAATGGTGACAGTAGAGGACTTTAACACCCTACTTGCATCAATGGACAGATCATTCAAACAGAAAATCAAGGAAACAGTGGCTTTGAATGACACAATGGACCAGGTGGACTTAAGACATATTCAAAACATTCCATCCTAAAGGAGAATACACATTCAAGTGCACACTGGACATTTTCCAGAATAGATCACATATGAGGCCACAAAAAAACTCTCAACAAATTCAAAAAATTCAAAGTCATACCATGCATCTTTTCTGACCACAACGGTATGAAACTAGAAATCAACCACAAGAAAAAATCTGGAAGGAATACAAATACATGGACGTTAAATAACATGCTATTAAACACTGAATGGGCCAACCAAGAAATCAAAGAAATCAAAAATTACATGGAAACCAAAGAAAATGAAAACACAATGGGCCAAAATCTTTGGGATGGGGTTGCCTGGGTGGCTCAGTTGGTTGAGCATATGACTCTTGATTTCACTTGGGATCAAGCCTTGCATTGGTCTCATGCTCACCACAGAGTCTGAGATTCTCTCTCTTCCTCTCTCCCTCCCTCCACCCTTTCCCCCCACTCACATGCTCGCTCTTTAAAGAAAGAAAGAAATTATATCTTTTTTTTTTAAGATTTTATTTATTTATTTGACAGAGAGAGAGACAGTCAGTGAGAGGGGGAACACAGGCAGGGGGAGTGGGAGAGGAAGAAGCAGGCTCCCAGCAGAGGAGCCTGATGTGGGGCTCCATCCCAGAACTCTGGGATCACGCCCTGAGCCGAAGGCAGACGCTTAACGACTGAACCACCCAGGCACCCCAGAAATTACATCTTTTAAAAAAATAAAAATCTTTGGGATGCAGCAAAAGTACTTCTAAGAGAAAAGTTTTTAGCAATACTGGCCTACCTCAAGAAGCAAGAAAAATCTCAAGTAAGCAACTTAACCTTATACCTAAAAGAGCTAGAAAAAGAAAAAAACCCAAACCCAGGAAAAGGCAGGCAATAAAAATTAGACCAGAAATAAATGACCTAGAAACTGGAAAAAAAAACAATAGAACAGATCCATGAAACTAGGAGGTGGTTCTGTGACAATATCAAAAAAACAATAAATCCCTCAAGACTCATTACAGGGGGGAAAAAAAAGTGGGGGGACCCAAATAAAATTACTAATGAAAGAGGAGAAACAACAACCAACACCACAGAAGTACAAACAATTTTAACAGAATATTATGAAACCCTGTACGCCAAAATATTGGACGACTTAGAAAAAATGGATAAATTCCTGGAAATATATAACGTGCTAAAACTAATGTAGGAAGAAACAGAAAATCTCGACAGACCAACCACCAGCAATGAAATTGAATAAGTGGTCAAAAAACCAAAGTCCAGGACCAGACAACCTCACAGGTGAACTCTACCAAACATTTAAGCAAGAGTTAATACCCATTCTTCTCAAACTTTCCCAAAAAATGCAAGAGGAATGAAGACTTCCAAATTCATTCTATGAGGCCAATATCCCAAATACCAAAACAAAATAGAGATACCACTAAAGAAGAGAACTACAGGCTACTATTTCTGATGAATAATAGACGGAGAAGTCCTTAACAAAATATTAACCAACCAAATCCAACAACGTATTTAAAAAAATCATACACCACGATCAAGTGGGATTTACTCCCAGGATGCAAGGGTGGTTCAATATTTGCAAATCAATCAACATGATATATCACATCAATAAGAAAAAGGATAAAAACCATATGATCATTTCAACAGATGCTGAAAAAGCATTTCACAAAGTACAAAATCCATTCGTAAATAAAAACTCTCAACAAGGTAGGTCTAGAGAGAACATACCTCAACATAATAAAGGCCTTATACTAAAAACCCACAGCTAACATCATACTCAATAGGTAAAAACAGAGCTTTTCCCCAAAGGTCAGGAACAAGACAAGGATGTCCACTCTCACCACTTTTATTCAACATAGTATAAGTCCTAGCCACAACAATCCTACAACAAAAAGAAAAAAAAGGGGGGGGGGGGCTTGGGTGGCTCAGTCATTAAGTGTCTGCCTTCGGCTCAGGTCATAATCCTGGACTCCCAGGATCAAACCCGTATCAGGCCCCCTGCTCAGTGGGGAGTCTGCTCCTCCCTCTGCCCCTCACCCTGTTCATGTACGCTCTGTCTGTCTTGCTTGCTCTCTCTCAAATAAATAAAATCTTAAAAATAAAAAAAGAAAGAAAAAGAAAAAGAAAAGAAAAGGTTGGGGCACCTGGGTGGCTCAGTTGAGCATCTGACTCTTGATTTGGGCTCATGTCATAATCTCAGGGTTGTGAGATTGGGCCCACGTCTGGCTCTATACGCAGTGTAGAGTCTGCTTGAGATTCTCTCTCTCCCTCTCTGCCTCTGCTCCTCCCCCGCAATCATGCGCATGTGTGCACACACTTGCTCACTTTCTCCCTCTCTCTCAAAATAAATAAATAAGTAAAATCTTTAGGGGAAAAAAGGGAAATAAGGAATCGGTACGGAAGAAGTAAAACTTTCACTATTTGCAGATGACATGTTACCTTACATTGAAAACCCTGAAGACTCCACCAAAAAAACTACCAGAACTGATAAATGAATTCAGTAAAGTTGCAGGATACAAGTATCAATGTACAGAAATCTGTTTCATCACTTTTTTTTCTTTTTTTAAAGACAGAGAGAAGGGAGCAAGGGGCAGAGGGAGAGAGAGAGAGCAAGAATCCCAAGTGAGCTCCAAGGGACTATCTCACAACCCTGAGATCGTGACCCGAGCCAAAATCAAGAGTCAGATGCTCAAGTGACTGAGCCACCCAGTGCCTCTGTTGCATTTCTATACACTAATAATGAAGCAGCAGAAAGAGAGATTAAGAAAACAATCCCATTTACAATGCACCAAAAAGAATAAGATACCTAGGAATAAATCTAACTAAAAAGGTGAAAGACTTACACTCCAAAAACTATAAAACACTGATGAAAGTAAGTGAAGATGACACAAAGAAATGGAAAGACATTCCATGCTCATGGATTGGGAGAACAATTATCGTTAAAATGTGTATACTGGGGCGCCTGGGTGGCACAGCGGTTAAAGCGTCTGCCTTCGGCTCAGGGTGTGATCCCGGCGTTCTGGGATCGAGCCCCAAGTCAGGCTCCTCTGCTATGAGCCTGCTTCTTCCTCTCCCACTGACCCTGCTTGTGTAACCTCTCTCGCTGGCTGTCTCTATCTCTGTCGAATAAATAAACAAAATCTTTAAAAAAAAAAATGTGTATACTACCCAAAGCAATCCATACATTTAATGCAATCCCTAGCAAAATACCAACAGCATTTTTCACAAAACTAGAACAAGCAATCCTAAAATTTGTTTGGAACCACAATGACCTCAAACAGCCAAAGCCATCTTAGAAAAGAAAAACACAACTGGAGTTACCACAATCCCAGATTTCAAGTTATGTTACAAAGCAGTAGTAGTTAAAACAGGATGGTACTGGCATAAAAAAAGATACATTAGATCAACAGAATAGAAAATCCAGAAATAAACCCACAATTATATGGCCAATTAATCTCTGACAAAGGAGGAATGAATACACAACGGGAAAAAGTGTCTTCAACAAATGGTGTTGGGAAAGCTGGACAGCCACATGCAAAATAATGAAACTGGACCGCTTTCTTTCACCATACACAAAACTAAACTCAAAATGGATTAAAGACCTAAATGTGGGACCTGAAACAATAAAAATCCTAGAAAACAGCACAGGTAGTAATTACTCTAACATCGGCTAGCAATATTTTTCTGGCTATGTCTCCTGAGGCAAGGGAAATAAGAGCAAAAATAAACTATCATCTGCATCAAAATAAAAAGCTTCTGCACAGCAAAGGAAACTATCAACAAAATTAAAAGGCAACCTACACAATGGGAGAAGATACTTGCAAATGACACATCCAATCAAGAGTCAGTATCTAAAATATATAAAGAACTTATACAACTCAACACCAAAAAAACAAGTAACCCAATTAAAATGGGCAGAAGACATTAACAAACATTTCTCCAAAGAAGACTTCCTGATGGACAACAGACACATGAAAAGGTGTTCAAAATCACTCATCAGGGAAATGCAAATCAAAACTACTATGAGATACCACCTCACACAGGTAAAAATGGCTAAAATCAAAATCACAAAAACAACAAGTCTTGGGGAGGATGTGACAAAAAAGGAACCCTCTTGCGCTGTTTGGTGGGAATGGAAATTCGTGCAGCCATTGTGGAAAACTGTACGGAGGTTCCTCAAAAAATTAAAAACAGAGCTACTCTACAATCCAGGAATCACACTACTGGGTATTTAGCAAAAAAATACCTCAATGCTAATTCAAAGGGATACATGCACCTCTGTGTTTAGAGCAGCATTATTTACAGTAGCCCAATTATGGAAGCAGCTCAAGTGTCCATCGACAGATGAATGGATAAAGAAGACGTGTATATATATACACACACACTGCAGTATTATTCAGCTATAAAAAAATGAAATCTTGCCATTTGCAACAACATGGATAGAGCAAGAGAGTATAATGTTGAGCGAAATAAGTCAGAAGACAAACATATCATGATCTCACTTGAATGTGGAATTTAAGAAACAAAACAAAGGAGCAGATAAAAAGAGAGAGAGAGACAAACCAAGAAACAGACTCTTTACTACAGAGAACAACTGATGGTTACCAGAGGGGAAGTGGGTGGAGGGATGGGTGAAATAAGGGATGGGGATTAAAGAGTACAGTTATCAAGATTTTTTTAAAAAATGATTTTTTGAAAAAGTAAATAGGAGTGCTTTGACAGAACTCCACTCACACCCTTTGAAAAGACTAAGAGGGGAAGCATGAGGGAGATGGAAAATAAACTGCACAACCTCCACTTTGCCAATGGGACCAGCAGTATTTGAAAGCAGCTGCAAGATCAAAGAGCAAATAGATATCTACAAGTCCATCAAAGGAGAACTGGTTAAATTACTGTATAAACATACCATGTAGCCATCAAAAAGAATGAGTTAGAGTTACAGAAGACTGCCTTTTAAATTATTAATGAAATAAAGTGAACTACAGAATACATATCACCATTTTTTTGCTTTTATAAACACACACTTGTACACACCCAGAAAAATATCTGGAAGCTCTTAGCAAACTGCTACCAGTGGGATTTGCACCTTTTGCTTTATACACGTCTCTATTATTTACCGCCCCCCGGCAAAATACTATTACTTTTTTTTTAAGCCAAAAAATATATGTTTAGGGGCGCCTGGGTGGCTCAGTCGGTTAAGAGTCTGCCTTCAGCTCAGGTCATGATCCCAGAATCCCAGAATCAAGCCTCACATCAGGCTTCCTGCTCAGCGGAGAGCCTGCTTCTCCCTCTGCCCCTCACCCTGTTTGTTGCATGCTCTCTCTCGCTCTCAAATAAATAAAAATCTTTTTTAAAAAATTTTTTAAATATATATATTTATTTTTTAAAGTTTTCTTTTAAATGGCCATAGGAAAAGGAAAACAGAAAGAAAAAAAAGAAAGGAGTTTCAAGAAAGCACACGAGCAAGTGGCTGCAAAGGGAAGTTCAAAGATCTAAACTGTCAAAGCCAGAAGAAGACCCCACCAATGTACCAGATTTTACCCTGGCTCAGCAAGTAGCAGTCCTGAAAAGGAAGCTAGGCACAATGGAAGAAATAACTGGAGAATACAGCTAATTCTAAAATTCATATGCAAAAGCCAAGGACTAAGAATAGGTCAAACAATTTTGAGGAAGAATAGAGCAGACCTATGATATCAAAGCTTATTATAAGGATATAGTAATTAAGAGGTGGTACAGATGGCAAAGATACAAAAATATACCAATAAACAGAAGGGACACAGAAACAGACCCACACAATTGCAGAAACTTGATATCCAACAGAGGGGACACTCACTGTAAGACAGTGGAGAAATGATGTACTAATCAATAAATGATGCTAGGAAAACTAGCTACCCAGATTTACTAGTGAAACTAGATTTCCTACTTCACACCACACAAAAATAAATTTCAGGTGGATGATCTGAGAGTGAAAAAGCAAAACTTACACACTTTTAGAAAAAAAAATACAGGTGAATATTTTTATGAACTTAGGGTACATAAGAGCTTCTTGAATGTAAGCTCTAGGAATCTCTGTATATTTTGTCTATGATATATCTCCAGTGCCTAAAACAATGCTTGCAACACAGTAAATGCTCATTAAGTACTTGTTAAATTAAGATTAGAAAAACACACAAATAAAGATAGACAAGTTCAACTACATGTATCCCCCGCTTCTTGAAAGTTCCTTTACACCATTTCAAAAGACCTGCATTAGTACAGTGATAGCTTTTCTCACAAAATCAAAGAAAATCAGATTTCTTTAGGTTAGCAAAAACAGGTACTAATGTAGGTCTTCTGTAAAAGTAAAGTGGTGTAACATGAAGTTTTGGACAGCAGGGAATACCCTTCACTTTACGCCACTTTGGCTTACAAAAAGTTTCATAGGTGTGTTCTTTTCCATAGTGGGGGAAATCTGTATATTCAACCTAACATCGAGTGAAAAGTCAAATCACAGCCTAGAGAAAATTGGTTATAATGCATATATAATGCCACCCAGAATAAAGAATTGCTATAAATTGATAGAACTATAAACTGCTAATAGAAAAATAAGCACAAGATCTGAACAGGCAATACCAAAAAAAAATCAGGAATGGTCAATACAAAAATTAATGGTTCAAACTCACTAGTAATCAACAAATGAAAAAAGTGACATATTTTACAACAATGAGATACAAAAATACGAAGTCTGAAATAACAAAATTTGGAATTCCAGTATATATACAATAACAGCATATACAAAAATTAAAGCCTATAACCAAGATAGCATTTCAAAACAATGGGAACAGTAAAGATCACCAAAATAGTGCCAAGACAACTACTTAAATGTTTTAGGGGGAAAAATCAGTTTTCTATATCTCACTGGAATAAATCTCAAATGGATATTTTTTTTTTTGTTAAACTATAAAAACACTAGAGCATAGCATAGTACAAATAATACAGATGACTATTTGATCTTGTGTTGGAGCAAAGGTATTCTAAGTATTTAAAAGGGATGAGGTGAAAGAAATCATAATGAAAAGGTAATGTATCTAGTAAATACTAAGAAGTTGGATGATATAAAGTATTTCATGACCAAGATTAAAGGGCAAAACTAATAACACACATAACTGTCAACTGGTTAATACATTTCACTACATACAAATCGATAAAAAAAATAGATGAACATGTTATTGAGGAAAAATGCATTTTAAAAAGCCCTCAACAAGCAGCTTACAAATACACACACAAAAAATAAACATAGTAAAAATGTTAACCCCTCATTAGTAATCAAAAAAAAATAAGCTTCATCTAATTTTTTTAGGTCATTACTACCATAAGAGTATCACATTTTGGAAAAGATATAAAATGGGTATTCTCACACATTGATAATGGGATTATAGTTCCTATAATAATCCTGGAGCTTAATTTAGTATTATGTACAACAGCCATAGAAGTATTTATACTCTATGACTCACAAATAACTAGTCTTAAAAAAATATCATAAGGAAATAACCCAAGGTAGGCACAAACATGTGTTTGCCAAGGATGCTCACCACAGCATTATTTACAAAAGCAAAAAATTAGAAATAACCCAAATGTCCAAAATAAGAAAATCGATAAACTGTTTTATCCATAAGAGATCATTTTATGCACCTAATTAAAAAGTCTGAAAGAATATTTAATGAAACTGGAAAAGTTTGTACCGATAATAAGTGATAAAAGTTATAAAACTATGTCAGTTTTTAATTTTAAATTTTATTAAAATACATCAAAATATTAATAGCAATTATTTCTGGATAGTGAGATTTAAAGATTTTTCTAGGTTTTTTAAATCTCCATGATCATCTTTTATTATCAAAGGAATTATAAATTCTCTGTTCCAATTGCTTATTCCTCTCACTCCATTATCTATTAAGCAGCAGCAAAACTAAACCTAATCAATCTTAACTGTTCTCTGACTAGAAAGAATGGCCCTTAAGTATCACTCTCTTGGTTTAGTATGTGGACAACAGAACAATGACCAAGGGAAAAAAAAAAAAAAAAAAGACTGGCAAAGTTAGTTTGGCAGCACACTTCAGAAAAAGCACATAAGAAACTATCTAAAAACTCACTCAAGTTGAAAATTTACTATAAATTCATTACTGCTTTAAATCACAAATGAAGCATTAAGTACAATCAATTCATAAAATAAAGATGAAGGCTGGATTAGAGCTAGTAATCTGATATATGTGGTCATTGTTGCTTGTAGTATAGCAATGATGAGAAAGGTTGGAGAGGCACAAAACTCTGAAAGCAGTTAAATTAACCTAATAGCTCTTATCCTAATAATTTCTTCAAATCTGTAGGTGTTAGCTAGATCACTGTCCAGTTCTGGGATCCAGTATTTTCTTCAGCCACAATTTACTTGATTAGCCACCTCAAACAATTAAGGTTCTAGCCATAATTATTAAAGACCTATTCTGAGGATGGCTCCTAATTCTATTTCAACTTTTCACCTTTGCACATAAAGTAAAAAGGAAACTAATGAAACCATCCACTCAAGACTTTCATTTCTGCAAAAGGCATGCAATTGGGAAAGGAAGAAATAAAGTTATCATTTTTTTGATGTTATGATCTTACATATATAAAATCCTTAAAAGTCTATCAAAAACTGTTGGAATCAATGATTTCTATAAACTGACAGGATATAAATCAGTTGCATTCCTTTACATGCATAATGAAGCAATGGAAAAAGAAAACCATCCCATTCACAACAGCATCAGAAACAATAAATACTTGAAATAGGTGTTGGGGATTAAAGAGTACATTTATCATGATGATCACTGAGCAATGTACAGAACTGTTGAATCATTATATTGTACACCTGAAACTAACATAACACTGTATACTAACTATCCTGGAACTAAAATTGTAAAAACCTCAATTTAAAAAAATTGGTATTTTACTTGGGACTTCTTCAGGATAAAAAGCTTTTGTACAGCAAAGGAAATTATCAACAAAACTAAAAGGCTACCTATGGAATGGGAGAAGATATTTGCAAATGTCTTATCGATAAAGGGCTAGTATAAAAAATCCATAAAGAACTCATCAAACTCAACACCCAAAAAACCAAAAAAAATCCAGTCAAAAAATGGGCAGAAGACGTGAACAGACATTTCCTCAAAGAAGACATATAAATGGCCAACAGACAAATGAAAAAATGCTCAACATTTTTTCATTTCAAAATACACTTTGGCTCAATAGAATTAAAAACATAACAATCATGGCAACAAATAGTACAGAGATTCTTCTATAACCTAATAAGCTCTCTGCACTGAAAATTCTAAAGATGTTTCACTATTAAATAAATAATAATATATAAGATCCCTTCAAGGCACTGGTCCATGAGTTATCTTTCTGATGCACACACACATGTATGTTCTCCCTCTTGCTTTTCTTCCATATTCTAGACACCTATTCAAGAAAATTTCTCCTTGTTCTTTCCTGTTCTTGCTCTTCCATCTGTGAACCAATAAAGTTCATTAAGTTTACTCAGGGTCTAAAGCAAGGATTCTTAATGTTTATAGATACCCTGCAGCAGAAATCCCTGATGCTTATTGAATATGCAGACTCTGGGGCACCTGGGTGGCTCAGTTGGTTAAGCATCCAACTCTTGATTTTGGCTCAGGTCATGATCTCAGGGTCCTGAGATGGAACCCCTCATCTTGGCTCCATGCTCAGAAGGAAGTCTGCTTGAGATTTTCTTTCTCCCTCTCCCTCTGTCCCTCTCCCCCTACCCCCCAGCTCACTCGTTCTCGCTCTCCCAAATAAATAAATCTTTAAAAAAATGTAGACTCTGATCCCCACTATGGACACACAGATTCAAAAACTCGGGGAAATGAAAAGATTTGAATTTTTAAATAAGCTCCCCAGAGTGAGTTTTAGACACCTTGAAATTTGAGAACGCCTCTCTAAGGCAACAAAGTTTAAGAGACTGCCAAAAGAAACCTAAAACTTTTGCAGCTTTCATTGACTTTTTCAGTCTCTAAGCAGACAAGAACTGACTGTAGCTATACTTAACATAGATTCTCTTGTTATTAAGGGTGGTGAAAATTATACATATTAATGTCAGAATCAGGACAAATAGAAATTATTTTATCAGAATAGATAACCATTTTAAAATAAGGCTTTTAAAGATTAGAATACTTGGGGGAAGAGGTGCACAATAGGAGGAAAAAAGGAATATACATGGATGGGAGTTTCCAAGTAGAGAAAGGTAAATGAAGGAAGAGAGGCGTGACCATACATATTCATACATACATTAATCAAACATTTACTGATTACAATGGCCAAGTTACAGACACTTGAAATACATTAATGAACAAAACAGGTAAACATCCTTACTTCTCATGGAGTTTACATTCTAGCAATAGAAGATAAACAATATACATAATAAACACATTTCAGAGTATCTCAGAAAGCAGTAAATTTTATGGAACAACAATAACAACAACAAAGATCAGGGTAAAGGTATCGAATAAAGGCTGAGTGGATTTAATTCTACAAAGGTGGTCAGGGAAGTCAATATTTGAGTAAACACTTTATGGAAGTGAAGAAGTCAACCTTGCAGGTATCTGGGGACATCTAAGACCATCTTAGATAGAGGGAATGAACAGCCAGTGGAAAGTGAGCAGAATGGCTGGCATATATAACCAAGACCAGTATGCTGGATATAGGAATACATGAGAGAAAGAATATGAGGAGATAAAGAACAGAGAGTTGTTAGGAACCAGATTCTTTTAAGGACTCTTGGTTTTACTCTGAAGAAAATTAAAAGCTAGTGAAGAGTTCTTGACAGGAGACAAATGGTCAACTTTCAGGGATCACATGATCACGGAGTTGAAAAGGGACTGAAATGGGGCAAAGGTGAAAGGAGAAAGAGTAGGGGCGCCTGGGTGGCACAGCGGTTAAGCGTCTGCCTTCGGCTCAGGGCATGATCCCAGCGTTGTGGGATCGACCCACATCAGGCTCCTCTGCTATGAGCCTGCTTCTTCCTCTCCCACTCCCTCTGCTTGTGTTCCCTCTCTCGCTGGCTTGTCTCTATCTCTGTCAAATAAATAAATAAAATCTTTAAAAAAAAAAAAAAAAGGAGAAAGAGTAATCAGGAAACCACCACTGCAGTAATCCAGGCAAGGGGGGATCACAGCTCAAGCCAAGCAGTGGCTATGGAGAAAAAGGATCAGATCTGGATGTATTTCTCCAGGAGAGCCAAAAGGATTCCCTGACAGAAAGACATGAGATACAAGGAAATGCAAATAGTGAAATCCCACCAACGTTTTGGCCTAAGCAACTAGTAGGACAGAGAGGAGAAAGACTGAAAATGAGCAGGTTTATAAGCAAGGGACTCAGTTCACTTTTCATGATGCCAAATTTGCAATTTTTAAGACATCCAGGTAGACATATCTAGTAGGCAGCTGAAAATACAAACCTGGTGCTCAGAAGAGAGGTCTGTGCTGGAGATGTAAATTTGGGAGTCACCCACATGTATTTAAAGCTATAGATAGAAGTTAAAGTTATAAAACTGGATGAAGTCACCATCTGAGCAAAAACAGATGAAGAAGAGAAGCAAAGCCTAATGCCAGGTACCCTCCAGGACTGCAGGTGAAGATGCAGGGGGAGGAGACAAACCAACAAAGGAGACTGAGAAGGAAAAACTGAACTGCTCCAAAAGCCAAATGAAGAAAATGTTCTAAGAATGAGATGGTGAGGGGTGCCTGGGTGGCTTAGTCAGTTAAGACTCTGCCTTCAGCTCAGGTCATGATCCCAGCATCTTGGGATTGAGCCCCACATCAGGCTCCCTACTCAGCAGAGAGCCTGCTTCCTCCTCTCCCTCTGCTGCTCTCCCTGCTTGTGTTCCTGCTCGCTCTGTCAAATAAATAAATAAAATCTTCAAAAAAAAAAAAAAAAAGAATGAGATAGTGATCAACTATCAGTGCTGCTGATTAAGGTTAAGAGTGAGAATTTACTGCTAATTTAGCAACGTGGAAGTTACCGGCTACCCTGACAAGTACATTTTGGTGGAGTGTTAGAAGCAAAACCTTCATTGAAGTATCTTTCAGGAGAAAGGACTGAGAAATGAAAATAAGTAGACTACCCTTCAGAGGATTTCTGCGGCAATAGAGAGCAGACAAAGTTTTGCAGGGAAGGGGATGCCACAAATGAACTGGACAGGGAAATAAGATTAAGTTTTATTACAGTTACAGTAATCAAGACAGTGTGCTACCGGAGTAAGGATAGACACAGATATCAACAGAATAGAGTGTCCAAAATAAACTCCTAAATTATCAATTGATTTTCAACCAGAGTACCAAGATATTCCAATAGAAAAAAAATAGTCTTTTCAATGAATGGTGCTGGAACAAGTGGATATACAATGCAAAACAAAGGGGTTAGACAACTACCTCATACCATATATAAAAATTAACTCAAAACCAATCATAAACCTAAATGTAAGCACTAAAACTGAACAACTCTTAGAAGAAAACACAGGAGTAAATCTTTAGGACCCTGAGGTAGGCAATGGCTTCTTAGAACACCAATAACAAGCAACCCAAGAAAAAATAAACAAATGTGACATCAAAATTAAAACGTCTATGCAAAGAACACTATCAATAAAGAGAAAAGACATCCCACAGAATGAGAGAAAATGTTTGCAAATCACATATTTGATAAGGGACTTCTACCTAGAATATTTAACAAACTCTCACAATTCACTATTAAAAAGACAACTCCATTTAAATATGGGCAAAAAATCTAAACATTCTCCAAAGAAAATACACAAATGGTCAACAAAGGAAGGGAAAAAATGGTCAATATTATTAGCCATCAGGGAAACACAAACCAAAACCACAAGGAGAGATTACGTCACATCCACTAGGATGGCTATAAGCACAAAGTCACAATAACCAGTGTTGTCAAGGATGCAGAAAAAGTGGAACACTTACACGTGACTGATGACAATGTGAAATGGTGTACCCACTTTGGAAACCAGGCTGGTAGCCCCTCAAAATGTTGAACACCTTGTTACCATATGACCCTACAATTCCACTGCTAGGTATATATACAAGAGGAATGGAAACATAGGACTACACAAAAAGTTAATACCCGAAAGCTCATGGGAGCCAAAAATTCGAAACCACCTCGCTGCCCATCAACTCATGAATGGCTAAATAAAATGTGGTATGAAAATCTAAAAAGGGAAGGCGAATAAAGTACCGGTGCTACCTGCCACAACACAGTTGAATATTGAAAATAAATGCTAAGTGAAAGAAACTAGTTACACAAGACCACATATTGTACAATTCTACTTATATGAAATGTCCAGAAAAGACAAATCTAGAGAGGCAAAAAGTAAATTAGTAGTTGGCTACGGCTGGAGAGGGAAGGACTATGTGAAGTGATTGCTGAAAGGTCTGACTTTTGGGGGTAAAACAAAAATACTCTAAAATTAGAATCTGACAATGGTTGGGCAATCCTGATGACACCAGAAAACAGTGAATTATATACTTTAAATGGACAAATTAACTGTATCTCAATAAAGCTGTTAAATAAATTTTTGTGATTTTCTTCTAAGATGGGAGAAAACAACATATTTTTATGAAGATATGAATGATCCAATAGAAGGAAAAAACTAATGATGTGGGGGGGGCAATTTAGCAAAGTTCTAAGGTGAGAATGCATGCAATCTACCGCAGAAATAGAGGGGATGACATTAGACAGAAGCACAAATAGGTAGCTCATCTATAAATAACAGGCAAGCAGAAAACATGGGTAAAATGCTGATAGGTGGATGCAATGATGGGAGTCTATGGACGTTCTCTATTGACTGCTTCAACTTTCTCAGTGAAATAAGCAAGATCATCATCTAAGAGTGAACATAGGGGGAGAAATTTTACAGATGAGGAGAGAGAAAAAAGAAAGTGGACAATTATATAACCAGAATATTCAGTGTTCTAGTTTTCTACTGAGCCGGTCAGTAACTGAAGAGTGAGACCCTCTGGCATGCTTTTTCCAGCTATATTTAGCTGCTAGGGTAGGGGCAGAAAGTACAAGTAGACAGAACTGTACATAACCAGAACTTGGGTTTTAGCCTAGTAATTATGTCAAAGTAAGGAAGAGAAGGGAAGACAAGGGAGTGACTATAATAACTGAATGTGGAATTTAAGCTGAGAGGAGAGAAACTGGAGAAAGGTAAATAGATAGGCCATTGTATTATTTCACATGAGTACTTGAATTAGGATAGTTTAGTAGGAATGAAAAGGACAGACAGGTAATACCTCCTGGAGATATAAGTGACAGGATGTGGCAAATATTAGAGATAGGAAAAGAAGCTATTTGAGCCAAAAAAAAGACTCAGGTATTTCTAGCCAATGAACTTGGCTAGATAGGAGGATAGAAGTCAATAGTTGTTAAATAAGAAGGGAAATAAAGAAAATTGGTTCCATAAGGGCAGATAATCAGCTTCAACAAAGTCAAGACAACAAGAAGCAAAGTAGAAAAGATAAAAAGAAATACACAGCAAGAGAAAATACAATTATTATGGTGTAGAAAATGTTTTTGCAGTATTAAGGATAGGTAAACTACCTGTGTACAAATATATTCAGTTAGTCCCTGAGCTAAAAGTTTCACCCAGTTTCAAGACAAACTGATATTAAAAACTATTTAACTCAACATCTTCCTCTCTACTTCCATCACTACCCATTAAAAAAAAAAAAAAAAAAAAGATGTCCAAAGACATTAGGTGGTTTGCCTAAAGTCACCAACTTTATCAGTGGTAAGGCCTAGTTTAGAATCCAGGTCTTACATCTCTCAGTCTACCTAATGTCTAGAATTATCTTAGAGGCAGTTCTCACATAAACCAATTATTTATTTTTCCTTAAGTAGAAATGTGGGCATGCCAGGAGTGCCTGGCTGGCTTAGTCAGTAGAGCATGCGACTCTTGATGTCGGTTAGAATCGTGAGTTCAAGTTCCACATTAGGCATAGAGCTTACTTAAAAAAAAAAAAAAAGACAGAGAGAGAGAAAGAAAGGAAAGAAAGAAAGAAAAAGAAATTAAAAATGTGGGCATGCCAATACTTAGAATTTTCTTCTCTTGGTTCTCTCTCTGCCAGAAGATACAGATCCTGCTGCTTTATGTGACCGAAATCCTATACGGCAACAACTAGCAGAACAGAAAGAAAAGCAAGCAACCTATATCCCTGAATAAAAATGTGACAGGATACTAGGCCCTGAGATATGTCACTCAGAATTTATATAAGCAGCACCACACTTCCCCCCACACACAGTGTCCCTAATTCCTATACTTCAGTACCTACCAGAAGAAATTCTGTTTAAAGCCATAAATGCCATTACCAGGGGCTGAAACTAGTGAGAATCACTCTGTAGCAGACATTTTAAACTATTACCTTGTTTTAAAGGAAAGCATTCCCTCATAAATACACACCAGTTCTCGAGGATGAGCCAATTTTTCTAGTATTTTTTTCATTAAATTTTAGAAGGTAGGCCAGGGAACCTACCCACCATGCTCAACATAATTTTCGGTAGGAAAATTCATTTTGAGTTCACACAAAAAATTATTTTCTAACTCAAGACTACCCTCCACTTTTAAATCACATTTCAATTCAGACTAGCCACATTTCAAGTGCTCAACAGCCCTCCATTATACTGCCGACACACCGGCCTAGCCTATATTGTAATGTGTCTTGGGACAACTCCTTTCTCTGAATTTATAATAAAAAGTTAGTATGTAAATTATTATTAAAATACTTAAGGGCTGCGTGGGTGGCTCAGTCGGCTAAGTGTCTGCCTTCGGCTCAGGACATGATCCCGCTGAGCAGGGAGCCTGCTTCTTCCTCTCCCTCTCCCCCTGACTCATGTTCTTCCTCACTCTGCTCTCTCTCTCTCAAATAAATAAACGAAAAATCTTTAAAAAAAAAAAAAAAAGTTTAATTGTTGCCTTTATTAAATACCTTAGTTTCCATTTAAACATAAAACTAAATATAAAAGAAAACCTAAGTAAGAAACAAAAAACAGGAATTTTTTCTAAATCTTATAGTTTAGACACTCCTTCTGCTGATGGATCTTCTTACTTGACATTAAGTAGTTCACCACATCCTTACGCAACAGTTCAGAAGATTCATTTTCACTAATGTTTTTCTAAAATAAATATGAATACCACTCATCAACTAAAACAGTATTTGGATTGAGTTCTAACATATCACTTAATTATCCAAATACATCTAATCTGTTTTGGAAAATAGTCAAAACCATTAAAAAAAAAAAAAAAGACAAGTTTCTGATACCATAGAGAAAGGATTTTTTTTTTTATTATTTCAACTACAATTTCAATCACGTAAAAAAGTTCAGTGGAAAATGCACGTTATAATAATTTACATTTCCCTGGTTCTGATACTCTATCAAATCTGTTTCATTTTAAATTGGCTTGTCTGTATTGCCAAGCTACCTACATAAGACTATTCTCTTTCAGAAAACCTTTCCTTGACTACAAAAACTCGATGTTTCAAACTATAATTCACACTTTTATGTTTTATTTTTCCTGGATCTATCTTCTTTGTGTAATTGTTTTAAATTCCAATTAGGTAAGAAATTTTTTGTAGACCAAGACTGTACCTTTTATTCTTAAGCACCGTTCAATAAAGACAGAACTAGCAAAATGGAAAAGCCAAGCTTTAGAGAAAAGAGATGTTAGTTAAACCAATTCTGCCACTATCTGGATGACCAGTGTCTCAGATTCTTTATCAGATTCTTTTATCAGTAAAACAGAAATAAAAAATATCCATTTTGAATGATACAGGAATTCAGTAATGATAGGTAAAGCACATGACACAAAGTAAACAACTTCGTAAAGAGTAGTAACACTACTGATAAGAACAAGCTAAAGTTGCTACTTTTAAAAGGTTTACTTCTTGCTAGTAAAATCTTACAAAAAAATTATATGAAAACTTTTTTCATTGTTTACCAGCAAATATTAACAAGTCTTGTTCCCATCTCCAGCCCCCAAAATCATATTAAAACAACTACATATAGTGGAATAAAATATACCGGCTCTTCTTTTTCTCCCTTTCAACTACAACCAAATGCACTCTCATACATACATTCATAGCACAAATTTACTATACGGTTGAATCATATGCTATTGCCATTTTTACATGTCAAAATTGGTCAACTCATTGGCCATCTCCAATGGTTCAATCTGAAATTTACTGGCTATACGTATGTAAGCAAAGTCTGTTAAATAAGGGCTTTGAAATAAAGTGAAATGTAAAAGTTCTTTCTTATTTTAATGCTTTTACTTTGTACAAAGCTCTTCCTAAAACAAAAATGTTAATATAAAACATCTTGAATAAATTTCTAAGCTAAAACCTGCAATAAATTTGAGAATTATCTTCCAGACTACGGAAAACACACATCAGGAAAAGATGGATCAATTAACAATCATTACACTGATCTATAAATCCAAGCATACAACTGAAGAACTTCACTATCTTCACCAGGATGACTTATATTTCAAAAGTCAACGGTGTTTAAACCAAGAGACCACTCAAAGTACAGTAACAAGATTATTTGCCAGAGAAATTTGGGGGAAGAATTCTCAACAGAACCTACCCCAATAGTTCTCGAAACTGTTCAGAATAAAATCACCAAAACAGCTACAACAAAAGAACACAAGGGTCCTAACTGTGAGAGAGTAGGGCCCTCATGACAAGTGTAATAAAATCCTCCAGGTGCTTCTAATATGCATCCAGAGTAGAGAACCCCTGTTTCTTAAGGATTTTTTTCATACACCTACATATATGAAGACTAAATTTTAAGAAGAGTATATTCCTAAGCCAAGTGAAGTTCCAGAGGTTCTAGCCTGTCTACCACGGAGTAGAATGTTCTGTTGTATAAAACATCACCCCTACATTACCATCAAGACAACACTTAAACCAAAAAAGCACTTCCCTCTCCTGTTTAAAGAACTATGGTAAGATTGACTTATTAGAGGGATTAGTAGCAATGTAGAACATAAAAGAAAATTTGTAGTATTTCACTAAGTCCATCATAGTAATTTTCGATTATTACTGATATTCCTTTCTGTTTAAAAAAAATTTAACTTTCTAAATTATAAATAAAACACTAACAGCTTATTTTATACAAATTTAACCAATCAACCAAAAAAGCAATCATAACTGAAATACCATTTCTACTTAATTTCAACATTTAAAAGTAGTACAATCAAGATGGTCTTACTGTTCTAGAATCCGAGAATGGATTATATTCATCAAGTCCTGGTGGAACATTTCTTGTCACTTGTGTAACCGATGGGTCCTAGAATAAAATTCAAAGGAGGAAAAAAGATTACATATCCTTTAAGGCACAGTTTTGATATTTACAAAGCATTTGCTCTAACTGTGCTTTTGGTCACGTGGCGAAGCTAACAGAGGAAAATAAAGATTATCAGATTTACTCAGTCCCATTCCAACAAAGTTGAAATTTATACCCACAGCCCTCACATCCTCAATGAAAAAACTGAGTTAGATGCAAATCTGCTATTATATAAAGAATGAAAACAGCTATGTGGAACTGACTGCACAAGAGCATCTTAGCAAATCTTGGGCAAACCCACCATCCTTTCTTTTGGGTTCCACAATGAGTTCCTGTCCCCCCCCTTTTTTTTCAATATCTTCTATCAGTTTTCCCTACTGCAGATACAAGTACCACATTACAGATCAATGTCACGTACATCTAGAGCATCCAAGATTAAGTACCACCTACTTCTTGTACTCTACTCCAATAGTTTCATTTGACTACCGTTTACTTTATTCTGAATTGTTTCGCCTTCTTCAAGTATAATATATTACCATACTATCTCAGCTTTTCAAATCTTTTCATATTAGGCTTTCAAATAAATAAGTCCCCAAATCCTAGAGAGTTCATCTACTTTTCTTGTGAATGAATGTTAAGACACAAACATATGAACATCTCAACAAAACCCAACTACATAGTTAACATGAAAAAGCATTTGCAGCCTGTAATACAGTCTCCTGACTTTTCTATCCCTAGTCCAAAGCTTTGGCATGCATCAGAACAAAACAGATTGCTGCACCCACCCCCAGAGTTCTGGGATAGGGCACCAGAATCTGTATTTCTAAAAAGTTCCTACACGATGCTGCTGCTGGTTGGAGAAGCACTGCTCTCTCATCTACACTGTTTCTCCAATCCACTTCCTCGACACAGTCATCAAAATCACCTCTCAGAAATGAAAAGCTTGGGGCGCCTGGGTGGCACAGCGGTTAAGCGTCTGCCTTCGGCTCAGGGCGTGATCCCGGCGTTATGGGATCGAGCCCCACATCAGGCTCCTCTGCTGGGAGCCTGCTTCTTCCTCTCCCACTCCCTCTGCTTGTGTTCCCTCTCTCGCTGGCTGTCTCTATCTCTGTTGAATAAATAAATAAAATCTTTAAAAAAAAAAAAAAAAAAGAAATGAAAAGCTTATCTTGTCATTCCCCTCCTCCAACCCCTCTCCTCTGTTCCTCACACATTTCAGGTTTTTTAGAGGCTCTCCACCAAGACAAAGTACAAATTCCTCAAAATGAAATACAAGACTCCTGACTATCTAGCTTAGTCCCTCCCTGCCTACCTTTCCAGATTCATAAACTCTCTCATAGGACCATCACCTTGCCAGATCCTCACTCTCTACCAAGTCAAACAAGCTATTGCATAAGGAGCCTTGAACCTGGCAAAAAGCAACATGTAATGATAAATTAAAAGTATGGCACAGACAAAAAGTAAAAACTTTAGGCTTGCTCAACAATGAAATCACTGTACTTCCCAGCGTTCTCTTCCCAAGTTTATTCAAAAACATGAGGAACAGAAAGATTATCAAGAGAGAATGTGTGCCTCAGGGAGAAAAGGAAGAGAAACATGAATATTTTAATCCAATTTTTCAACTTGGCACCGCTGTGGTTATCTGAATTTAGAAGTCGGTTTAGGGGAGCACCTGGCTGGCTCAGTCAGTGGAGCACCAACTCTTGGTCTCAGGGTTGTAAGTCTGAGCCCCATGTTGGGTGCAGAGATCTCTTAAAAATTAAAAAAAAAAAAAATTTTTTTAAGTGGGTTTAGGGTCAACAAGTAGAGACCTAAATCCTTATGGTCCAGATGCAGTCTCAATGCCCACTCCCCTTCTCCCTACCCACAAAACCAGGTGACCCAGGAGTCCTCAGCACCATATTCTTCCTTGGCGCTGCTTCCTCTGGCAGGAATACTCTTCAAGGTAGGATAAGCCTAGCAATCTCCTCTTCCTTAAAGACTCAATCTGAAGAACACTTCATATGCTAACCAATAAAATTCCTGATATACCCAAGTCATTACATTCCAGGCTAAGTGCTTCCACAGAGCTTGGTATCTATCTCCACCAACATTTATTTCACAGAATCATAAGGATCTTCATACAAGTCCCTTTTCCCAAATTAGAATGTCCCTTCTTTAAATACAAAAAAATACATAAATAGGTCTTTTTTTACTTAATCATACATTCCTAGTAATACTGTTTGAGTGATTATTACCACTCCAAAAGAGAAAAAAAATCCAAAGAGTAATTCCTCAGGATAGTAGTACCAGTAATAATCAAGAAATACCACCTCTCTGGAGGGACAGTTGGCAATAGCTAGCAAAATTATATCTACATTTATACTGTGACCCACAATCTCACTTCCAGGAAATTATTCCTAAGATATATTGGCAAAATACTATTTATAATAGCAAAAGACTGAAAGCAACCTAAATGCCTATCAATAGAATATAGTTGAATAAACTATGGTACATGTACATGATAAAGTACTATGCAGCTGAGTATTATGCAGTTGTAAAATACTGTAAGAAAATCTATACACTGCCATGGAATGAGTGAAAAAGGTACAAAACAAGTAAGATGTGATGTTACCTCTTATTCAAAGAAAAAAATTAATGTGTCTGTGTTTACTTAAATGTTTAACAAGATGAAAAAACCAGGGGTCCCTGGCTGGCTCAGTCGGAAGACCATGTGACTAAGTTCGAGCCCTGTGTTGGGTGTAGAGATAACTTACATAAAGCTTAAAAAATAATTTTTTTAAAAACAAGAAAAATCCACAAACTAGTAAGAATGATTACCTCTGGGGAGATGAAGAAAATAGTGACAAGAGAGCACAGGCTTGGAAGCTAAACTTTGCTGAATGTACCTTGTTTTGCAGTTTTTACTTTGGAGCCATGAAAATTAAAAAAAAAAAAGAAGAAGAAGAAGAAGAAGAAGAAAACCAATACGGGAAGCAAAATGTAGAGTGAAAAAGATGGATCCTAGCCAACATTCATGCCATCAATGTCATTCTTTCAATACTAGCGAAATACAGTGAGTCCAATGAGTCCCAATTCTCATTTTATAAATACGCACAGCAAATTATCAAGTGTCCTAAAATTCACATTAATTTTTTTTAAATCCTATCTAAGGTATAACTTAGCTCCAAAGAGATGCAGAATGAAATCATTCTTCCAATTTTCTACTTTTAACTACAATAACAAAAATGTACTTGGTTTCCTTCTAGATTCTACAAGAGTTTAATCCAGGCTGAGAGTTAACTGGCAGTTTAACAAAATCACTGTGTCGAGTGAACTGAGATCACTTCTAGTTGGTCTGGAATTTCTCCTTAATGTAGTATTAGATGACAAAGCAGTAGAATCTGTACAGGATTTGCCAAGAATAATTAAGGAAGATAAAGAACTGCTATCTCTGAATTATTCCATGACTAACATTTCAAATTAGTTTTAATAAATGTAAATAGTATTGAGGAAGCTGTAGTCTGTAAACTGGAAGAAAACAACAAAGTTCAAGATTTAATAATGAATACATCTTTTTTAAAGATTTATTTTGAGAGAGAGTGTGTGTACATGACTAGGGGAAGGGACAGAGGGAGAAAATCTTCAAGTAGACTCCCCAATGAGCCAGCACAGGGCTCTACAGGTGACATGATCTCCCAACCTATGAGATCAAGACGTGAGCAGAAACTAAGAGTCGGACGCTCAACCAACTGAGCCACCCAGGTGCCCCAATAATGAATAATCTTTTAAAGCCTATTAAGTGTCTAGCACTTATATTACTTCCAACCCCTGCTATGGCATTACTCTATTTTTCAGACAAAGAAACTATGGCCTTGAAAAAGGTCAGGAAACTTCCTGAAGGCCAATTAGTGTACGTCTGAGACAAAATATGAAACCAAGACCTTCCAGTGCCTGTATATATTATTTCTATCAGATACATTTAAAAATAAAATTTACCACAATCACAACTTTATCAAGAGAAGACATTGGTTGGGGCGCTTAGGTGGCTCAGTCGGTTAAGCGTCCAACTCTTGATTTCGGCTTAGGTCATGATCTCAGGATTGTGAGATCATGCCACAGGTCAGGCTCCTTGCTGGGCATGGAGCCTGCTTAAGATTCTCTCTCTCCCTCTGCTCCTCCCCATGCCTCTCTCTCTCCCTCCTTAGAAAGAAAGAAAGGGAAAGAAAAGAAAAAACATTGGTTGAGCTGATTGTTCACTAATGATTCCAAAGCTTTGGCAGGAAATAGTGCACTTTCTTTCAACACAACAAAATGAAACTGTTTCAAGTGCAACCTTGGTTACTTCTATGGCAGTGGTTCTCAAACTCAGCACACATTGGAATCACCTGAAGGGCTTGTTAAAACCCAGATTACTGAACCTCATTCTAAATGCACCTCGATGTCTGGGAGGGTGTCTGAGATTCTGCCTTTCTAACAAGGAAAACAGATAATCTGAGATAGTCTCATTTTACTGAGTTAAAGGAATATACTAGGCCTCTCTATTTCATTGACTTTCAAGAAGTATAGACATTCTTAAGAATTTAAATACCCTATTTGGAAAAAAGAAATTTATTTTTTTTTAAAGATTTTATTTATTTATTTGACAGAGATAGAGATAGCTAGCGAGAGAGGGAACACACGCAGGGGGAGTGGGAGAGGAAGAAGCAGGCTCATAGCAGAGGAGCCTGATGTGGGGCTCGATCCCGTAACGCCGGGATCACGCCCTGAGCCGAAGGCAGACGCCCAACCGCTGTGCCACCCAGGCGCCCCTGGAAAAAAGAAATTTAAATACCCTATTTGGATCTATCCATAAACATTAAAGTTACAAATTTATGTCATTTAGTTAAGCCAAGGCTATTCTGCTAACCCTTTAGTTAGCCACTTACTTCATAGTCATATTTCATTAAAAATCGAGATGACTTATAAAAATAAATGTTTTTTCAAAGAGAGTAACTAAAATTTCACATCTAGCATAATCAGCTTTTTTACATCTTTAATCCAGGTTTCTTTACCAAACCTTCTAGGGTAGTGTGCCTTCATTAAATTTCAAATGATTTCATCCACCATGCATTAAATTGGACATTTCTCCATCACTCCACACATAACCTTAGTAGAAAGTATTTTCACCTTCAGCTAGATGCAAGGAGATGAAGTCAGTAAACAAGTTTTGTGGCTAATCAACTTCAGTACCCTACCAATTCTTCTCATCTCCATATATATGCGATCCTCAAGCTAAATAGTCTAATAACATAGTAGCCTACATGGATGATTGTGTACAACCATATATTATGTATCAACTTACTATACCTGCTGACACTTAACAAACAGGTTTGAGTTTCAAGACCAACACTCAAAGCCTCATGTATCTTAGGTACTTGCTCCGTAAGACAGTACTAGTCTAGGAATTAGAAACTCTGAGCTCCTAGCAATGACTAGACTCTGTGAACTTAGGCAAAACACCTAACCTGTCAATTTTCTCATCTGTAAAATGGGGGAAAATTCTGATAGATGATTGTCCTGGTCAGTTGCAGCTCTGAAATGTTAAGCTATAGATTGTAAGTCTTTACCATTTGGAAAAAAGCTGACTGCCTATATTCAAATCCCAGTTCCATTAATGAAAAGCTGTAAACTTTGAACAAGGCAATTCATACATAGATGTGACTCAGTTCCTTCACCAGTAAAATGTATCATAGAGCTCATGAGCTACTACATATAAAATGCTTACTACTATTCCTGCACATGGAAAATACTCAGTAAGTGATAGCTGAGACTGTTATCATTACCACTAACACCAAGCTAAGGATGAAACAAAAAAGGTTTCCATTTATGATTAACTGAGATATTAAGAAAGTATAGCACATCATACATGATGAATAGGCCAAAATACCCACAGCCACCTTGTGAAGAAAGCAAACAGACATTCTTTGCCCAACCTTTGTGTCACGTGACCCTGTTAGCTACATACTAAATGATTAGGAATTGGCTTTTGTGCCAAAGGCAGTCATTTTTAGAACTGGAGGAGGAAGCCTGGTAGACCCCAACAAAAGTGATTCTATATTGGATAATGACTGATCAATTTGATCCTATTTCTTGAGCTGCTTGAATAGGAGACATAAAGATTGGTAATTAGCAGCAGCAGCAGAAGCTGACACTAGTCATGGTAAAAAGACAAACAGAAGCTAATAAGAAGGTGACCAGAAAAGGGAGCAGCATGTACAGAATCTGAGGAGAATGGCAATCACCAGGGTCACCAATATGTGACCAAGCAAAAACAGGGGCAATAAAGTTACTGCTATTCCAGTTGGTGAGGAATGACTTGGTATTACAGTTTTCACTGTCCAGAAGATCCTCAGAAGGGCTTCAAGGTGAAGGAAAAAGGAGAAGTAGGAGCGGAACACAAGAAGGAAAAGAGGCTGGCAGAGATCAATCCCATAATCTTTACTTGAACATGTTTTATAAACACTGATTTCACATGAAAATGACTGCCACTGCTTGGTGAAGGGCGGGGGAGGGGGAGGGTATCTGAGGAAACACATTGTTAGCTTCCAGAGACTGTTCCACTATAACTGCAGAGATTGACTGTGTTGGGATACCTTTCCTACCACAACAATCCTTAACAATAAATCCCATCACCTGAAGTAACCTGAGCACGTCTCCATGCTTTAAAACAGGAACAGGTGGAATCAATGTTCTTTGCCATTTCATGTTCCATTAAAACTAGGTAAAAACAGTTTACTGCCACTAACTATATTTAAATAAAATCTGCTGTGAGAGAAAGATTTTTTAAGTATGAACATTTATCGATCGCTATACATGACTCTTGAAATGTAACTAGTCCAAATTGAAACATGTTGAAAGTATAGAGCACACCATGTTTCTGATTTCAAAGATTTAGCACAAAACAATTTACAATATCTCATTAATGGTTTTTATGGTGATTATGTGTTGAAAAGATATTTTGTATATGTGGAGTAAAATAAAATATTAAAATTAATTTCACCTGTTTTTTCCCATACGGCTACTAGTAATTTGAAATTACATACGTAGCACAAATTATACTTCCACTGGACACTTTTTTTTTTTTTAAGATTTATTTATTCTAGAGAGAGAGAGAGAGAGCACTCAAGAGCACACCAATGGGGGGAAGGGGCAGAGGGAGAGAAAGAGACTCCCTGCTGAGTGGGGAACCAGATGTGGAACGCCCTCTCATGACCCTAACATCATGACCTGAAAGAGAATCAAGACCTGGATGCTTAACCTAAGCCACCCCGGCACCCCTCCATGGACAGTTCTGAGTGAAGCAGTGCAATTTATTCAAGACTGGCATATAATTTCACTTTGATCCATTTGGACAAATTCAACTGTGTCAGCCAAAGGGAAAATGACAAACTCAGACTTAAAGCTGAACTTCCCATAAGTTTTTCAAAATTGCAAAAGATGACAAGAGGCATGCCTGGGTGGCTCAGTTGGTTAAACATCTGCCTTCAGCTCAGGTCATGATCCCAGTGCCCTGGAATCAAGTCCCACATCAGGCTCACTGCTCAGCGGGGAGTCTGCTTCTCCCTCTGCTGCTTGCACACTTGCGCTCTCTCTCTCTCTCTCTGTCAAAAAACTAAATAAAATCTTTAAAGAAAAAAAAATGACAAGAGAACTGATCAGAAGCTTCCCAATCCACTGTCTTCATATAACACAGCAGCAGACTTTTACTACACTTTTTCACTTACCTCATACTTTTTACATGAGATGCTAAAAGACAATAATTTGAATATTAAAAACATTTAGAAGAAAATGCATATTTTTAATTCTTTCAAGCATGCCTGTGAAAAACTAAAGGCTAAAACAAAAACAGATTCAAGAAGAGAAAGAGAATTCATCTATTTTAGCACAATACTAGACAATTTAATTATGTCATGTAATCCTCAGAACAGCCCTATGACTTAAATTCTATATCCTTTCCTTCACTGCTAACAATACTACCTCACACATATTTGAAGTAATTTGCCCAAAGTCATATAGCTAAGAAGTTGACATGGTAGGATTCAAATTCAAATCTGACCCCTAAGACTGAGCTCTTAGAAGAAAATGTAATAAATTTATGTTTAAAACAATATCTCCTCAAAAGAAAAAGGCTGAATTAAACATGGCATTGCTCCACAAAGCTTAATTAAAATACTCTTCAATAGCTCTACTTAATCCAATCAATATTATACACTAGACTAGGAAACTTGATTACATAAGAAAAGTCCCAAGCTAGAGGCTATGAGAGGCCCTACCTTCAGAGAGGTAAATTTTTTTTCCTACTTCGTACTTCTCAGAGCTACTATAATCACATGAATTTAATAAATACTGAGAATTTCACTTACCTAGAAAACTACTTATTTCTAAATGCCCCAATTATTTTTAAAAAACCAAAGGAACTATGAGAAGCCATTAAAAATCTCAGCAAGACTCTAAAACATGTATTTAGCAAACCTTTTATAACAGATCGAAAGAAGTGCTAAATAATCACTAGAAACTATTAAGTGAATCATAACTTTTAAAAACTGGTTTCCATTTCATTACAAGTCCTGACAATCTTACCGAAACCTAAAAGCAACGTACAGACTAATATTTGTGAACCCAAATCAGTACTTAGCAAATTAAAACAACTGAAGCAATCACACCCAAGCAGATTTAATGAGATACCACTTCACACCCACTAGAATGGCTACAAACAAGAAGACAGAGAAAAGTGTTGACAAGGGTATGAAAAAACTAATCTGCTGCTGGGAATGTAAAATGGTACAGTCATTTTGGAAGTTACCAAATTACTTAGCAGTTCCACTCCTAGGTATATATCCAAGGGAATGAAGACACTGGCCCACACAAAAATCTGTATACAAGTATTCATAGCAGCACTATTCCTAACAGCCAAAAAGTGAAAACTGGTAGCTAATACAGCTATGTGCCCCAGTATTAATGCACTGAAATCCAGAGACATAAGAAGAAAAAAGGTAATCATGAAGAATAGGAAAATAATTGGACATAATGTCAATGACCTGCAAGTTCAATCACCTTTGACCCATAATGAATATACTACTGAAATGATACCCTAGGGATCAGAGAACAGCAGTCTTCCCACATAAATATCCCTCATTTTCAGTTGTTAGGAGACTTCTCTACAGAAAAGGTGGTTTTATCATACATAGTTCTTCACCAAGATTGAGTTTTTGATCATTATCCTTTAATATACTAACTACTGAAATTACCAAACAATTTACCACTAAATATGACAACCAAAGACCTATGAACAAATTTTAAAAGGTCTTAGGTTTTTTTTTGTCATATTACGGAGAGTGAACTTTTAAATGTAGTTTTTCCACCTGAGAATAAATGTATACTTCATAAAGAACACTATCTTATGAAACAAAATCTGGCTAAATAAACTACTCTTGCTAAGTCGGTGGTTAAAGTCCCCAGGCCGGTATTTAAAATCAAAGCATCACTGAAGCCAGACATTCTGTACAACAATATACCCACAGGAGGAAAATGTTCAGAGTTCCAATTATGACACCAGGGATTCATCTCCTGCTAGCTTCCCAGTTCTCCAAAAAGGAATCACAAATTTTCAAAACTATGAGGCTCTAATGTAGCAAAACACACACACACACACACACACACACACAAAGATGTCCTCTCCAAAAATCATCAACATTAAACAACCAAGTGCACAACTTTCCAACATTTAAACAAAACTTAAGTCATAAAAAAACAATCTTTCCTTATTACCCTCAGTTCACGTTCTGATCTGTAACAGCCTCTAAAATGCCTAAGCTTTGTAATACAACCAGTAATTTGTATGTTTTGTTTTTGTTACTATTTCTGTTAAAACCAAAAAGTTTAAAAGTTAATAAAAATTCATCTGAGAAAATATAGGCAATTTAGGGATAAAATAAAAGAATAATCACATGTTGTAACCAAAGATAATCTTGCACCATTATTTCCTCTGTTATTTTAAGAGCTTCCTATCTTTGCCTTGATTCAAAAGAAATATTCCTATAAGAAATATTAAAAAAACAACAAATATTGAAGGCAGAAAAATTCACTAATTTGCCTAAGGTCACTCAAGTAAGAGGTAAAGAAGCAAACCTCGATAGCCTGGTTCCAGAGCCACCCTTTTACCTCCCCCACTCAAGAAGTGAGGACAAACCTCTGCAAACTTCATTTACTCCTTTCTCTAATGCCCCTAATACCAGGTTAAGAACACAGAAATGCCTGTCTGTAATATATGTAACTTCATCGAACATTTTCTTATGAACTCAACGCTAAATGGTGATTAAGTTCCCCTGAGACTCCAATACAAACAATTCCACAAAAAAAAATTTTTTAATCAAATAGAAGTATGTAATATACTTCTTTTAACCTTGGGGAATACATTAATTTGCATTTTTACAATATATCACTGACTTGTAAGCAATTCACTAAAATTTTTGACTATTTGAGAAGCCAAAAATTAAGCATGCTACACCATATAAAACCAGAAGACTGACTAAATCAACCTAAGACAAGCCTCAAAAGCTTTAGTAAAACGGCTAAATGGTGGTAAAATTATATACCAGCCCTTGGCCACATCTAACCAATATTTCTGATGCTGTTTTCCTGTCACCTCCTACTTTTATTTCTCACTACTTTCCACATGTATTCCAAATCACCACATGAGGATTCTAACCACCATTAGAAGATAGCCACAGGAAGGGGCACCTGGGTGGCTTAGCTGGTTGATAGTCTGACTCCTGGTTTCAGCTCAGGTCATGACCTCATAGGTCACAGGATCGAGCCCCACACTCAGCCTGAAGTCTACTTGAAGATTCTCCCTTTCTGCCCCTCCCCTGACTCATTCTTGCTCTTGCTCTCTCTTAAATATATAAATCTTTAAAAAAAAAAAAAAAGATAGCCATAGTTAAAGTGGCTACCAATAGCACGTATGCAACTCCACCATTGTTTGTACCTCTTTGAGAAAGTAGAAACTGCCGGTATTTGTTCTGTATATATTGTTTCTACAATATGCATTGTTTTTACATCTTTTTGAATTTTTATGTTATGTTAGTCACCATACAGTACATTATTAGTTTTTGATGTAGTGTTCCATGATTCATTGTTTGCGCATAACACCCAGTGCTGCACGCGATATGTGCCCTCCTTAATACCCATCACTGGCCTATCACAATCCCCCACCCCCCTCCCCTCTGAAGCCCTCAGTTTGTTTCCCAGAGTCCACAGTCTCTCGTGGTTCATTCCCCCTTCTGTTTACCCCCCACTTCATTCTTTCCTTCCTTCTCCTACCAATCTCCCTGCTATTCTTTGTGTTCCACAAATGAGTGAAACCATATGATAATTGCCTTTCTCTGCTTGACTTATTTCACTTAGCATAATCTCCCCATGTTGCTGCAAATGTTGGGTAATCATTCTTTCTGATGGCTGAGTAATATTCTTTTTTCTTTTTTTTTACAATATGTATTGTTTTGACTGTGAAGCAAAAACTTTTTTTTTTTTAAAGATTTTATTTATTTATTTGACAGAGAGAGAGAAACAGCCAGCAAGAGAGGGAACACAAGCAGGGGGAGTGGGAGAGGAAGAAGCAGGCTTCCAGCCGAGGAGCCCGACATGGGGCTCAATCCCTGAACACCGGGATCACACCCTGAGCCGAAAGCAGACCCTTAACACTAAGCCACCCCAGCGCCCCTGACTGTGAAGCAAAAACTTTTAACACCTACAAAAACTAAATCCCTTGCATTCAAATGTCTGATTTTTTCTTCTATTATCAAGTTAAAATTATCAGTGTATAACTATCAAAAATCCTTTCTTCCTTTTTTAATGTCACCAATACTCAAAATGCATTTTATCATATACATTCCTTGCTTTAAGAAGGCTCTAATATTTTAGCTTATCTGCAAAAATAAATTCAGTAATTCATCTGTATTCCATAAAATAAATGTAAGAAAAGGAAAAGTATCAAGTTGGTAATATTGATAATGTGTTCATAACTGCATTCTAAAAACAAGTATAAAACCCATTATTAAACTTTTTTTTATAAAACCATACTGATGCAAGCACAGATTTACAAGCACTTGCAACACTAGCTCTGGCAACTTTGGAAGGTAGGCAAGCTAATATATATACTAGGGACACGCAGGTACTTGGAAGCCATTTTGCATAAAATATGAGGGCTTTTTTAGATAAAAATATTTCTTCTGCAAGGAGAAAGATTGAGAAAGAATACAGAAATTGTTGAAGAGGGTGCCAAGATCATTCCATGGGAAAAGAACAATCTGTTCAACAAATGGTATTAGAACCGGACACCCACATTTTCAAAAGAATGAAGTTCAACCTTACTTCACACTATATACAAAAATTAACTCAAAAAGAATCACAAACCTAATTTTAAGAGCTAAAACTTTAAAACTCTTAGGGGGAAAAAAGGGGGTAAATCTTCATTACTTCAGATTTGGCAAAGGATACTTAGATACAGCAAAACACAAACCACAAAACAAATATAATTCGGACTCAATCAAAATTTGTAACTTTTGTGCTTCAAAGGACATTAACAAGAAAGTAAAAAGATAATTGACAAAATAGGAGACAGTATCTACAAATCATATACACTTGACACTTCAACAATGTAGGAAGTTAGGGGGGTTACCCCATAGGGGTAATAGAAAGTCAGCATATAATTTCTGACACCCCAAAAACCAGTAGCATACCAGTACAGAAGCCATACTGGTAACAGTCAAATAATACATATTATGTATGTTGTAGGTATTATATACTATATTCTTACAATAAAGCTAGAGAAAAGAAAACATTAGGAAAATCATATGGACGAGCAAACACATTTATAGTAGTATACTGTATTTATTGAAAATAAGTGAACCCATGTAGTTCAAACATTGTTCTTCAAGGCTCAACTGTACTTGGATCAAAGACTTGTATCCAGAATGTATAAAAATCTTACAATTCAGTAATAAAAAAGACAACCCAATTTAAAAATAGGCAGAGGATCTGAATAGATATTTCTCCAAAGAAGATATACAAATGACCAATAAGCACATAAAAATAATCTCAACACCATACAGCCATCAGAGGAATGCAAATCAAAACCACAGTTAAGATATTCCATACCCACTAGGTTGGCTAGAATCATAGACAAATAATAACAAGTGTTGACGAGAACGCAGATAAAGCAGAATCCTCCTATGCTGCTGGTTCCAATATACGATGGTGCACCGGCTGTGGAAAAGTCTGGCAGTTCCTCAAATGATTCAATACAGTTACCATATGACCCAGCAATTCTGATCCTAAGTATATACTTAAGAGAATTTAAAACAAGTATCAAACAAAAACTTGTACACAAATGTTTACAGCAGCATTATTCATAATAATCGAAAGGTGGCAACTACCCAAAAGCCCACCAAATAATGAACTGGCATTACTAATTCTTGTAAGCACTCAAAGCCAAATGCCAGGGAGATTACTGGATTGCTCTCTTCGTACAGGTTTGCGAAGAGTTCTTGTGGCATTTCTTGTACAAGAAAGGGGAACACAGGCCTCCAACACTTGTCTACAATGTGAAGGCAAAAGCTATAAGGCAGTACAGGCTGTCTCAGTGGGAACAAATGAAACAGAATAAAAGTAATAAGGGGACTTGGCACAAAGTCAAATCCAACCAACCTCTACACGTCATCTTTTTTTTTTTTTAAGTTTTATTTGTGAGTGTCAGAGAGAGAGAGAGAGAGAGAGAGCAGAAGCAGGGGGAGGGGCAGAGGGAGAAGCAGACTCCCCCCACTAAGCAGGGAGCCTGATGTGGGGCTCAATCCCAGGACCTGGGACCATGACCTGAGCCAAAGGCAGACACTTAACCAACTGAGCCACCCAGCTGTCCCTACACATCATCTTTTAGCTCGTTCACCTATTGAAAGTTGGGAAATTTCACACTTGTGATTTAAAAACATCTCCTTGTAAAGAGAAATTAGGGAATCCACCCCATTTACAATAGCGCCAAAAACCATACGTTACCTTGGAATTAACTTAACCAGAGACGTAAAGGATCTGTATTCTAGGAACTATAAACCACTCTTGAAAGACATTGAAGAAGACACAAAAAGATGGAAAAATATTCCACGCTCATGGATCGGAAGAA